>NW_015506074.1:151563-160744 GCF_001515645.1 Sinocyclocheilus grahami
ACACACACACTCACACACACACACACAGAGAGAGAGAGAGAGAGAGAGGTCAGAGATCGCAGATTGTGCTGCACACACACATAAACTTCTTGTCAACGCTTCCCCACGATTTTTATTACTAAAATAAAAGACAGATACTAGATCGCTACACTATATTCCCCAGCAAGGAGGTGATAAAATCGCTGTTTTTGAAGTAATTGTTTGTAGAGAGAGACGCGCAGCGCAGCAAGCAGGTAACTGACACACAACTGTCATCTCTCATTCTCTCTCTCTCTCGATCGATCGATAATTCATTCAAATAAATGTGATCTTACACATACTATTTCATCTCTGTGTCTGATTTGAAGCGGGCAGAAAGTCATTTTTAGCCATTCAGTCAAATATTGCGCTGCAAAGACCAATACAAGTTTTAACTTGTCTATAACTTGGAAAATGACCGTGGAATAAGCGGGATAATCAATGGCTAGCTGTGCATTAAAGGATTTTAATCTGCTTCACGTCAGGTGGTTCTTTGCCTCCACGGCTAGCCGTTTATTATTAAATAAACAATTAAGTAAAGAAATAAAAATGAATAAATAAATACATAGAATCCTTTTCTTTTCATACTGTCCCTGTAAAAAACAGTAGTAAAAATGCAGTAATAAAAAAAAAGAATGATCAAACATCTTCATATATTTATTTATTTATTTATTATTTATTCCATTTTATTCCAAGAAAATATTTTTTTTATTTATTCATTGACTTAATTCAAATTTTTGCATTTTTACTTGTTTTGTTTGTTTGTTTTTACAAGGAGAGTATGAAAAGAAAAGGATGCCATTTATTTATTTGTTTGTTTATGTGTGCATTGATTTCTCTCATTATTTAGTTAATCATTTAGCCTTTTGTAAAATGTTTTCATTTTTACTTCTGTTATTTCTCGCCAACAATATAGCCCTGGCAGCTGACATGGTGCAAATTATAAAATTATAAACAAACAAAATGTATTGATTCAATAATTCGTTTTCTTATTTTTTGCATTTTTACTTCATTTTTTTGTTTTTCATTGACAAGGACGGTCTGAAAGGAAAAAATGTTAATATATTTAAAAATGATCAATAATATTAGAATATATATTTAAATAATATAAGAGTCGGACGTTCGATGTGCCTCGTTCATGACACACACGCGTAATTCACTAAGTTTTATCATTAAACCTTTAATCACAATTCCTATCTCTACTAAAAACATTATTGATTATTGGCTGCCAATAAAAATACCATCAAAATTACATTTTCTACAAAGACTAAATATAATACTATTTTTGTTTTAAAGTGTTACAGTGTGAATTCTAATTAATTAAATAATTAAATGTGTGTGTGTGTGTGTATATATATATATATGAAATAGCTTTTGATAAATAGAAAACACTTTAATTAATACATAAACTATTGTAATTTGCAATTCAATAAATTTTACATTATATTTATTTGTAATGTAAATGCATTTTAAAGTGTTGAAATGTGAATTTAAATAAATATGGAAATACATTTAAATAAATGTATTAATATATATATATATATATATATATATAATACATTTTAATAAATATAAAATACTTTATTACATATTTTAAACTATTCTAATCTGAATTTAAATTAATTAATTAATTCAATACATTTATGTAGTGCTTTTCTTGATACTCATACTCTTGAGCTATACTATTATTATTATTATTATTGCAATAAATGAATTAATTACACATTTTCATAATTAAATGACATTCAATTCTTCATAAAACAGGTTGATGTGTGACTGCCGAAAGCATGAGAGCACCAAAGCTGAATGTTGTACACACTCTAGTCCTGCTGGTCTCCACATGATGTCCGTGAAGTGTGTTTGAGATCAGATGGACTGTAACTCTGAGTGTTATGCTCTCGCTCTTCTCCTTCTCAGTCCAGCAGAGTCTCCCGAAGCTTTATCATGCAGTAAAGCAGCGTGAAGCGGCACTGTTCCCTCGAGCTCATGCCCTACAACCTCCCGCATGAAATATTGAAACGGGCCCGATCTCATCAGCACAGACTACGCTATTTTTAACCCGAAGCCAATGCTCATGACGCCTTTAAAGAGCCACGCATGCTTCTTGAGAGAGACCGGCGCTCCGCTGCCTGCATAATGAAGAAAGCAGACGTGTTTCTGAAGCTCTGGATGCTGGAGAGCGTGAGACGACGGCGGTGGGAAAGTTTCGTCTGTGTCTCTGGGGTGTTTGATGAAACGGTGCATGCTCTGATTCACAACAGCAGCATGAGGTTCCTGACGGTTGTGGGGCATTGTTTGGGTTATCCGGCTCAATCGTGTCAATATCAGCTGAAATGAGGTTTACACGACAAAACATTGTCCTGTGAAGCAGCTTCAAATGCGTCTCCTCTATCTCTCTCTATACACAATTATTTATTTAAATACAATTTTAAAATACATTTTGATGAATATAAAATACTTAAAATATAAAATATTCATTTAAAAATATTTTAATAAATATATTTATGTTTAAAAATTATTTCTATTTTATTCCTATCATTTAATTAATATTTAATTTACCGTACTTTCATTCTAAAGAGTTTTAATGTGAATTTAAATAAATAAACTTGAATAAATATTTATTTATTTAAATAAATATATATATATATAATTTATATAAAAGTGCTGTCAAACGATTAACTGCATCCAAAATAAAAGTTTTTGTTTACATAATATATGTGTGTGTGCTGTGTATATTTATTATGTATATATAAATACACACACATGCATGTATATATTTAAGAAAAATATGTTTTGTTTATATATTACATGTATTTATATATTAATTATATAATTATATATTTATGCATGTAAATATTTTCTAAATATATATTGTATGTGTGTGCATTTATATATGCATAATAAATATACATATTATAATTAGAATGTGATCAAACAGTTTAAAATAGATGGGCTAAGATATATAATAATTTTTATGACTGCAGAAATATGTTAATTCGTTATACACATTATCCACAATTGTGACAGACCATAAAACTATTTTTCACACACTTTTCAAAAATAAATAAATAATAATAATTATTGATTATTTCAAAGGGTTACTAATGACACATCATTTGGATATTTTAATTTCTGGGACAAATTTGGGAATAAACGGGTTAAAACATGATTTAATATAAGAATTGTTTTAAATAGAATTTCCAAATTTTTCCAAAACATATTTAATTAATACTATATATATATATAATTATTTATGATTTATTTATTTGATAGGAATCACCTGATCTTTTGATTTGAGTCCATCAAACATTTTAAAAATCATTTTAAATTGGATTTCTAGCAGGAAAAAAATAGCTGGTAAAATTGATATGTGATTGTGGTCGTCTCGGCCAGCTCTAACTATGAAATGTCGTCCAAAAAGAGGACGTTTATTGCATTAAAGAGCTAGAATTTGCCAAGCTAAAAGCAGATATGGTCCTCCAGCGAATGATGGAAAGCTCAGCAGCAGGTGTTGCGTCCCAAGCAGCAAGGTTAAACAGAAAGAGGTGACAAATGAGTGTGGAAGTGGGACACTGTCGGCCAATCCGTTTCTGGGTTACACATGGCTTATATTGCTGCCGCTTTATTTCAAAACTCTTTGATTTCTTGCTCTCCCCTCCGCTGGATCGTTTAGGACCGTCCGGCTCGCTGTGTCTGATAGCATCTTTAATTATTCAGATCGTCTCGGTCTTTGATAATTACCTGACCGGCCGCGCACGTGAGGTTATCTTTAGCCGGCGAGATGAACAGGTTTCATTAGAGATCCGTCTGATGCGCGGGAGGTGACGGGGGCGCCGTGTCCCCAGAAACACGGCCCGAGTCATTAGGCATTCACCGAAAGTAGGCCATCCGCGGCTCGGCTCGGCTTTGAGAGGGAAAACCAGGATGAGGAAGGTGGAGGGAGACACTGGTGACTTACTCACAGCCGTACGCAATAGCAGCCAATTAAGATGCCGAAGCAAGACGGATTCTAGTCGTGCATCAATAATGCCACTTGGTTAATTAGTCATGTGCATCAAAACCAACACAGATAACGGAGAATTCTTTATTTTTAGAGCCGTCAGTCAACTCGGAAATGTCACTGAATTAATGATAGAATAACAAGATGAGATGATTAATGAGTCAAACTAATCGCATAGCGATCTGACAGATGGAAAAAGCAACAGATAGATGTCAGTGTACTGTATTTCATATTCACGCAGCAGTTTTGTTCACGAATGCACATCAGACGTCATGAGCGCTGACAACACACTCATAAAAATTATCGTAGGCAAAGTTCTTATTGTTGAATTTTCATACTGTGTTATATATTTCATTATACAGGTGCATCTCAATAAATTAGAATGTCGTGGAAATATTATATTTATAAAATATGAATTTATAATATTGTATTACATTTGTAATATCATTAATTGTACTAAACTGTTATATTGTATTATTATATCATATTTATTTATATTGTTTATTATATTTATAAAATATGAATTTATAATATTGTATTACATTTGTAATATAATTAATTGTACTAAACTGTTATATTGTATTATTATATCATATTTATTTATTTATAATATATTAATATTAATTTTTATCAATATTATATTTACTGTTTTATATTTATTCATACTTATTCATAGCATTAATATAAATTTAACCTCACTATAATGATCTTGTTTTTTATGTAATACTAAATTGTGCTAAATTAATGTTAAATTAGTAAATTTCAATTCCCAAAGCGGTATAATTTTAATTGTAACATATTACAATATTACATGAATATTAGTTTTACATTATTAATAATTAGCAATATTTATTATATTACATATTATATTTTTATGTGACGTATTGTACAAAATTAATTATATTATTATTGTGTTACATTTATAATATAATAATATAATTTCTTAATAATATTATATTTAATATTTAATATTTATTGTTATAAATTGTAAGACATTAATATGACTTTAATATTAATTTTATTTCATACAATTTATATCACATTACAATGAATTGTACTAAATTAATTTATTATATTATGTTTGTGTAATAATAATAATTATTATTATTATATATGTTTATAATGTTATATTTATTAAAAAAATTAAATAATTAGTCATTTATTACATTATATATTTTTTATATAATTAATGATTAATTAATAGTATATTTATTAATATTAATTATAAAACATTATTATATAAAATTAATATTAATTTAACATTACTATAAATAATATTTAATGTATATCTTGTTTTTATGTAATACTAAATTGTGCTAAATTCAAAAGCTTCAAACCCAAAAGCCGTACGTGTTATATCAGTATCTAAGCGCGAGCTATTTTATGCCAACACTCGATTCTGCGTCATTTTACCAGCAGAAAAATCCAATTATCACAAGAGGAGTCATTACACACATGTCCTGGAATAATAATGTATATCCTGGAATATTAAAATCAGCCGGCGGCTCTAATGCGGTTAAATTCCTGTTCCCAGCGCGCTGTAATTACGATGGGTTTCCCGCAGCGTCTGCGCATGCAAATGTCACACGTGTTCTGCAGTAAGGGACTCTCTGGCGGATCGTTTGCTTGACGGCTCACCTTCGCAGTAGGCGCTGTCCTCGCGCAGCGGCCGGAAACCGTTCTTGCAGCTGCAGCTGGCGCCGGCGTCTAAGTTCACGCAGGCCGAGTTCTCAGCGCAGATGTTCTCCTCGGCGCAGAAGTCGTGACCTTTGACCCCAGACAGAGGAGATTGGTGTTCATCGACTCATGCTTCTTGAAACACTGTCGCGCTAAAGGTCAAGCTACACACCGATTATTGTCTATGGACCCTTTTGACAAGACTGTGACGACACGCTTAACTTTTTATATTTAGATTTTTTTTTAATGTGTGTGCATTTATAACAGTGCTGTGAAACGATTAATCGCATCCAAAATAAAAGTTTTTGTTTACGTAATATATGAATGTACTGTGTATATTTATTATGCATGTATAAATACACACAAATAAGGTATATATTTAAAAAATGTTTACATGTATATATTTATATTCATATAATTTATATTATATAAAATAGATTTAATATATAACATATTGTTCTTAAATATATACATGCATGTGTGTGTATTTATATATACATAACAAATATACACAGTACACGCTCATATATTATGTAAACAAAAACTTTTATTTTGGATGCGATTAATCGTTTTATATTTGTGATACTCTCCTATTCACTGCTCTTCAAGTTAACCCAACTATGACGACTTCCGCTGCTGAGAAACCCGGAAATGTGAAAAAGGTCCATAGTACGTATTGTAACGATAAGTAACTTTTCTCCGAGATTTTTCGTTCAGAATAAAAGCAGATGTGCTCCTGTACCTCTGCAGACTCTGCAGCATCTGTCCGTCAGTGTGATCTGATCAGATTCTGCGCAGGTGAGCTGCGGACAGTCTTCAGAGCTCGGAACTCTGTGCATCGTACGATCCTGACAAAGGAAAAAAACGTCAAGGAAAGAAACTGTTTATCATTCGCCCTAAAAAAATTTATTTAGATAGATAGTTCTGAATGGTTGCTAGGGAGTTGCTAGGGTACTCTGGGTGATTGCTAGATGGTTGCTAGGCTGTTTGAGGTGGTTGCCAGGCAGTTGCTAGGGTACTCTGGGTGGTTCCTAGGCGGTTGTTAGGATGTTCTGGGTGGTTACTAGGCCATTGCTAGGGTACTCTAGGTGATTACTAGGGTGTTGCTAGGCGGTTGCTAGGCTGTTTTAGGTGGTTGCTAAGCATTTGCTAGGGTACTCTGCTAGGCAGTTGCTAGGGTACTCTGGGTGGTTCCTAGGTGGTTGTTAGGATGTTCTGGGTGGTTTCTAGGCCATTGCTAGGGTACTCTAGGTGATTGCTTGGGTGTTTCTAGGCTGTTTTAGGTTGTTGCTAAGCATTTGCTAGGGTACTCTGCTAGGCAGTTGCTAGGGTACCCTGGGTGGTTTGCTAGGCTGTTGCTATGCAGTTGCTAGGGTGTTATGGGTGGTTGCTAGGGTATTCTAAGTGATTGCTAAAGTACACTGTGTGGTCGCTAGGCTGTTTTATGTGGTTGCTAAGCAGTTGCTAGGGTACTCTGGGTGGTTCCTAGGCAGTTGTTAGGCAGTTGCTAGGGTACACTGTGTGGTTGCTAGGGTGTTTCTAGGAGGTTTCTAATCAGTTTCTAGAGTGTTATGGGGTGGTTGCTAGTGTATTCTGGGTGGTTTCTATAGTCTCTGGTTGATCGCTAGTGTACATTGTCTGGTTGCTAGGGTGTTTTAGGTGGTTGCTGTGCAGTTGATTGGGTGTTATAGGTGGTTGCTAAGGTGTTGCTAGGCGGTTGCTAGGGTGATTTCGGTGGTTGCTAGGCATTTGCTAGGGTACTCTGTGTAGTTCCTAGCCTGTTGTTAGGGTGTTCTGGGTGGTTGCTAGGTGGTTGCTAGGGTACTCTAGGTGATTGCTAGGGTAATCTGTGTGGTTGCTAGAGTTTTCTGGGTAGATGTTAGGAAGTTGCAGATAGATACACAATTACTAAACATATACTACTTTTATATTTTTATACTACTTAACACTATATAAATACTTATATTCTTGTAACCGTAAATAAAATATAAATACAATGTTATTTATTTTGTAAAATGTTAGTACTTTTAAATACTTATGTTTAAATTCTGCTAAACAGTATGTAAATACTTCAAAACTGTTGAGTTGTGTGCAAATCTACAGCAGTGTTTGGAGAGATCTGTACCCTGCATTCAAACAGCTGGCAGAGTCCTGCGGTGGGATGATGAACAGAACAGCGTTGTCCTTCCACCAGCGTCTGCTCCGAAAACAAGCACATCGCTGCCGAAAAACAAGAACAAACACACACGTGTGAACTCCTGCACACGAACACACATCTCACTCACAATGAAAGTTAATTGGCTTCCAAACAACACTGAACCCCACTGACTTTTATAGTACGGACAAAAAAGTCAATTTTTTTTGCATTCTATTTAGTTAGAAATAAGCATGACGTGACTCAGCAGAAACACAAGCAGCACAAATCAAACCTGCACTATTAATGTGAGAGAAAGAAATGCTACGGTATGGAAATTTGGAGCAAACAACCGACGATTACAAGACGTCTGAGGAGATAATTGTTCCCTAGACAGCAATTATTTCCTCCTCTGACTTCAAATACAACTCAGCATACAGACCGAACCTCACCGAGTTATATAGTTTAAAATGAATCATTAGTGCTGCTTGCTACATCAGTCCTCAAATCATGCATTGTTGAGGAGAGCTTGCTGGTTTAAACGCACATTAAAAATATCTGCTAACATGACTTTTAACTCTTTATTTCATTAATATCGCCATTAGGCATTGAATAACACTCCTTGAACAGTAATTATAGTAAGTTAATTTGATCATTAAAGCTCTAGCAGATCATAAATGTCTTATTATTTAATTGCAGGTTTGTAGTTTTGTTCCAGGATGAAGTTTGCTGGAGTGAACGAATGTAAGCGCTTTCCCGGCGCAGTAGGAGAGCAATGCGAGCCGTAAATAGCAGCCGAAACGTTCTGGAGAGACAGAAGACTGCGAGACGCTTTGAAGCAAAGCCTTTGGTGGCCACAAACACCATCAGAATGGAAGCAAAAGCTTTATAGATTTCTGATGAAAACTATCTGTCAGCGCATGTCAGCTTAATTAGCACAAACGAACAATTATATTCAGGAATGAATCTTTAATGTTTGTTTTAAAACAGAGGTGTTATCGGATCAAAAACCTCTGCATGTAATAACCTAGAACACGGTCTAAGACTCGATGGCTGCTCTGTCAATTCTTCGTCATCAGTTAGGAACCTAGGTGTGCTATTTGATAGCAATCTTTCGTTAGAAAGCCACATTTCTAGCATTTGTAAAACTGCATTTTTCCATCTCAAAAATATATCTAAATTGCGACCTATTCCTTCAAGTCCGCTGCGTTTTCAAAACTCTGGCAATTTGATAATACCAAGAATATCAAAATCAACTGCGGGCGGCAGATCCTTTTCCTATTTAACTCTGGAATAATCTACCTAGCGTTGTTCGGGAGGCAGACACACTCTTGTCAGTTTAAATCTAGATT
>NW_015506074.1:161839-163978 GCF_001515645.1 Sinocyclocheilus grahami
TCAAAACTCTGGCAATTTGATAATACCAAGAATATCAAAATCAACTGCGGGCGGCAGATCCTTTTCCTATTTAACTCTGGAATAATCTACCTAACATTGTTCGGGAGGCAGACACACTCTTGTCAGTTTAAATCTAGATTAAAGACCCATCTCTGACACATAACACACTAACACATTTCTAATATTCAAATCCGTTAAAGGATTTTTAGGCTGCACTAATTAAGACAACCGGAACCGGGAACACTTCTCATAACACCCGATGTACTTGCTACATCGTTAGAAGAATGGCATCTACGCTAATATTAGTCTGTTTCTCTCTTATTCCGAGGTCACCGTAGCCACCAGATCCAGTCTGTATTCAGACCAGATGGTGGATCAGCACCTAGAGAGGACCTCCACAGCCCTGAAAGACAGCGGAGACCAGGACAGCTAGATGAGCTCCAGAGACAGATCCCCTGTGAAGACCTCGTCTCCTAGACGGCCACCGGGACAAGACCACAGGAACCAGATTATTCCTCTGCACAATCTGACTCTGCTGCAGTCTAGAATTAAACTGCTGGTTTCGTCTGGCCAGAGGAGAATGGCACACTATTTCGACACACTATTTCCCTGTTTAATACTGTAAAGCTGCTTTGACTCAATTGGCATTGTAAAAAGCGCTATATAAATAATGGTGACTTGATTTGACTTGACTTGTTTTGAGCGAAACATTCAGCTCTGAAATAGAGTTCGGACCAGACAGTTTTACTTCAGTAGGGATGGAAAGTTAACTTACACTAATACTAGTGTAATTACAGTACATAATTTGGTTCCACCAATTATCCAAGAGTAAACATGAAATGGCTTTGCTGCCATAATGCGATACATTTATAAGTGAAACTAAATATTTAATCAATGTCGTCAGAAAGCTTATATAATATAGTAAATATATAATTTCTATTATTATTATTAAATTTACAAGATACATTATTAATAATAAAATTAACCATTTATTTATAGAGCACTTGTATATGTTTTATAACATTTTATAATAACTTTATTTTTTATGTCAAATGATATACAGAAGAATTTATACATGAAAATGGGAAAATTATGTAAATACAAATCACAAATATAAATATAAAAACATATGTAATATATAAATATAATATAAATATAAATAATGTGGAAATATGTAATTTTATTCATATAAACAACACATTTGTTTTATTATATACATAAATTTATGAGAAATCATGATGAAGTATCATAAAAAGTATATTTAGTATGCAAAAATAGTATATTTAAACATTTACGTAAATATATGTAAATTCATCTATGCAAATAATAAATATTCATGGACTGCATGCAAAATTCAACAAGCTCAAAAAATTATTTTATATTTTTAATGTCAAATCAGGCAAGCTTTGTTATATTTTTATGTAATATTTAATTTATAAATGATGTTATGTTTTCACTTTTTGTACATTTTCGCTACTCCTATGTAAACTAACTCATGCAGGGTTAAAATGAAAGGGGCTTGCGCTGCAGAATCGAGTGCTAACTCTGAAATTAGCATGGATATCAACTATGACTGATAATACAGCAGGGTCATCTTCACTTCTTAATTATAACCGAATAAATCAGCTGTGACGATAATGACCCGAATCAAACACTGGGCTTCGGAGACAGCGGCTCATCAGGCGACGCTAACTGATTGATTCCTCAGTGCTGAATAACAAACCAGCCACTTCATAAAGCTTGTACTGAAACATCTTTAAAGTAATGTTTAAAATCAAGTATAGATTTGCATAACTCTTGCAGAGCTGCATTTATTGGCTTGTGATAAATAATTGATTTGAATATGTAAATGTGCTGCTTGACACCTCTAGAGACGGAGTGTGGATGTAGCTTAGCAACACAAGTGTGTGGTCAGTTGTCAGGCAACCCTGTGGAGGCGGTTGTATGGAGTGTGTGTGTGTGTGTGTGTGTGTGGTGGGAGAAAAGTGCTATTGTTGGCAATAAGGAGTGACAGAACAGACCATGAACACAGAGTGGTGTGTTTGTGTGGTGTTTGTGTGTGTACTGTACTGTACTGTGTGTGTGTGTGTGTGTGTGTGTGTGTGTGTGTGTGTGTGTGTGTGTGAGTGTGTGTTCGTG
>NW_015506074.1:165036-165386 GCF_001515645.1 Sinocyclocheilus grahami
TGAGTGTGTGTGTGTGTGTGTGTGTGTGTGAGTGATGGGAGAAAAGTGCTATTGTTGGCAATAAGGAGTGACAGAACATATACACGGAGCAGGGTGTTTGAGTGTGTGTGTGTGTGTGTGTGAGGGTATTTGTGTGTGCGGATTTGTGTGTGTGTGCATGCACGTGTGTGCGAGTGTGTATGCATGCATGTGTGAGTGTGTGTGCGCGCATTTGTGTGTGTGTTAAATGCATGTGGGTGCACATTTGTATATTTGTAATTGTGTGTGTGTGTGTGTGTGTGTGTGTGTGTGTGCGTGTGTGTGTTTGTACTCACACTGGCTTTTTTTGCAGCGGGTTCCTGTCACATCCC
>NW_015506074.1:166797-176341 GCF_001515645.1 Sinocyclocheilus grahami
TGTGTGTGTGTGTGTGTGTGTGAGTGTGTGTGTGTGTGTGTGTGTGTGTGTGTGAGTGATGGGAGAAAAGTGCTATTGTTGGCAATAAGGAGTGACAGAACATATACACGGAGCAGGGTGTTTGAGTGTGTGTGTGTGTGTGTGTGAGGGTATTTGTGTGTGCGGATTTGTGTGTGTGTGCATGCACGTGTGTGCGAGTGTGTATGCATGCATGTGTGAGTGTGTGTGCGCATTTGTGTGTGTGTTAAATGCATGTGGGTGCACATTTGTATATTTGTAATTGTGTGTGTGTGTGTGTGTGTGTGTGTGTGTGTGTGTGTGTGTGTGTGTGCGTGTGTGTGTTTGTACTCACACTGGCATTCTTTGCAGCAGGTTCCTGTCACATACCCTGGGGTCGTACCATCAGGACACTCGAGCAGGGGGCACAGAATCTTCTCACAGCGGACCGTTCCATTCTACAGAAGTGCAAACATTCAGTCAGTGCTGGTGAGTTGCTAGTTTGCTGAAGATGAAGCTGTTGTTACACTGCAGTCAAGATACTGTTCATAATAATGACCCTTTAACAATTCACTAAATGATTTACTCAATGATTTATTCAATGATTTTACCAATAATGATGACTATAATGATAAGTATATCAATAACTATAATGATAACTGTAACTATGATAACTGCACTTATAATGATGATAAACAATAACTTCAATAACTATACTGGTAACTATACTTACAGTAATAATAACTATAATTATAACTATAAAAATGACTTTAATGACAACTATAATTGTAACTATAACTAATAATTAGAATGTTAACTATAGTAACAACAACTTCAATAATAACTGTTACTATAATACTATAATTATAACCATAACTATAATGACAACCGTACTTATAACAATAACTGTTACCATAACTATAACGATAACTGTAATCATAATTACTATAGACCTTTTTCCTGAGTAAACAATTACCAACTCTAACTTCCGATTGGATGCTCTTCTTTTCCGGTCTCCATAGGAAGTAAAGTGAAGGCACTATTGAGCCATGTGCATTTTTAAAACATTTTAATAGGTTTAACATTAGATAATCCGCTCGGAATATACGCTAATTTGACTAGAAACACTGGAGACTGGAAATACAAAGCATCCTTCCGGTTAAGAGTCAGGCGTGACTTCCGTGTTCAGGAAAAACCTCTATAACTATAACAATAAATATAATGATAACTGTAACGATAATGATAGCTATAACAATAATTACAACTAAAATAACTATAATGATAAGTACAACTATAGTGATAGCTATTTGTTAAATGAATCGCTAAATGAATCAGAAAAGATATTAAGATGATATTAAGATTTTTTAAAGAATATACATATAGAACTGCATTATTTAATTCAGGCTATTTTTTTTTAAATACGTAAATTATTTAAAAAAATAAAACATAAAAAAAACATAATTCAATATATATATATTCTCTGAAAACAGGTCTTAATATTTTACACAATTTTACTTCTCAAGTAAATTGACTTTGTTTCAATGATGTTTCAGTTTGTTCGATATATAATGATGTGTTACTGGTAGATAAGAGCAAAAAAAGACTGATCACAGTATATGACACAGCATTCGGTATATACTGTACATAAATCCATATTTAATCCCATAATAGATTGCTTTACAGGGACTCACGTCTCCCTAAAGCACGACATCCGTCTGTTTAAGTAGAATTAAGCTAATGTTCCTTTCACAAACTGTCCGGATCTCACTAACTTCCTGTTCCTAGTTTCACTGGGACCCCTGTCTCATCCGAACCGCGATCGCTGTCTGTTTGGACACTCTGAGCGCGCTGGAGACCAGCTAGCATCTGTCAGAAGAGCACAGGGACTTCTAAAGATAGGACAGAATCCCTTTGTCTGTCACTTTGCATTCGGCAAAATATTCGTCTTACTCGCAGATAATAAATGTGCAATGAGTGAGAAAGAAGGAGGATAGAGAAAGCTTTCAGCGAGACGTGCTTCACATCTGTGTTTACATTACGTTTGCTACACGGTGAGGACGCGCGTCAGAGGAATGTGCTGTCGCGTTTGACCTTTGAGGTGACATGCAAGCGCGCTGCTAATTAGCTAATTGCAGACTGCGTGATTGGGTGAGGAAACGGCGTCTAGTCGTGTGTGCGCCACTCAACTAGTAAACCTCGGTTTATAAAGTAGGGGTGGGCAGATTGATCCTAATATCGATAATATTGGTATTGATAATACAACATTGGTATTGGTATCGGATCGATACCGGCCTGATGAGAACGATACTTTAGGTTAGCTATGTTTCCATTATTCTGTTATAATGTGCATTTTGAAGTACCGCATGAGAAATGAGTGATGGAAGCGCCAACTTTTGATTAAAAATACCTTAATTCGCAAAAAACTTTTTACTCTCGCTTTAGGTTTTTGTACTCATGCGAAAAAGGTTTAATGCGAATAATGGGTGATGGAAACATATTTGCCGATTAAGTTCCTCCAAGCGCATCAATAAATCATGTGACTTAATTACCATTAAAGTTATACTTCATGCTTCTTCATCGCTCTCATGTATAAATAACACTTTTTTTCAAGTATCAAAAGCTTCACCATTTATTCACCATACATATCTGCAGCGCTGGGTAGTAACTGATTACATGAAATCTGGATTATGTAATTAGATTCCAAAAATTAACTACTTGTAATTTGATTATATTACATTTTAAAATGTTCATAATCAGATTACAGTTACTTTTTATGGATTACATGATTACATGTCATTCACACAAATTATTTATAATTCATTGATTCTGCCTAATTGTTATGTTTTCTCTTTTAAAGTTTCCTTTCTGTAAATCCTACTGTCTGTCTTATCATTTAGCTTTAACTATATTCACAATATGGAATGGTCATATAAATAACTTTGCAACACTATGTATAAAACAAATACTGTAATTGTGAAATGTATTATTGATTTTGAATGGTAAATTCAAAACAAGTTAGGTAAAAAGTAATCTAAAAGTAATCTAAAAGTTACCTAAAATGAGTAACCTAGATTATGTTACTAACTAATTGTTTAATTTAACCTTGGTTTTCTAACTATTTATTCAACAGATCCCAAAATGTAAAGATTGATCAACAATTATCCGAACCATTAACTATTAATAAAGGGGTCCCTCAGGGCTCTGTGTTAGGATCAACCCTGTTTTCAATTTCATTAATAATACTTCTCAGGTAGTCAGAAAACCTGTATTCACCAATGTGGTTGATGCTATTCTTTACGCTGTATGATCGTCATATGATGAAGTTTTAAAACAGGATAGATTAAATCATACAAAAACAAAAGTAATGTGGTTTGGAAAAAACCCAGCAAGGCAATAAAGACGTTATATCTTCAGATGGAGCAAAAACTGAAGTAGTATCTTCATATAAATATCTCGGAATCTGTCTTGATAGCTCTTTGACTTTTACTAATCACATAACTAATCTTCAGAAGAAAGTTCAATCTAGACTTAGTTTTTTGTATCGAAATAGATCTGTGTTTACCACATCAGCCAAGAAACATCTTGTTGAAACCACAGTTTTACCCTAGTTTGATTATGGTGATGTAGTATACAGAAATGCACGTAAAGGTGTTCTGGAACAATTAGATGTGTTGAATCATGCAGCAATTAGATTAATTATTAATGCACCTTACAGAACGCATCATTGTGGATTATACTCTCTTTTGAATTGGACATCATTGCATACAAGACGGGAAATTCACTGGTATATGTTTATTTACAAAGTTCTGCTAGGCTTATAACCTGAATATCTTCAAAAGTTGCCTCATATTAATGCATATCAGAATCAGAATCAGAATCAGAATGAGCTTTATTGCCAGGTATGTTTACACATACGAGGAATTTGTTTTCGTGACAGAAGCTTCCACAGTGCAACAGAATGACAGTGACAGAACAAAAAACACAGATAATAAAAAAAATTAATTAATTAAAAATAGAACAAGTAAATAAGGAATAAAAATATACAAATCGACAATTGTATGTACAGGTATATAACAATAGACAGTTGTATGTACAGGTATATTATGTGTAGTATACAACTAGTATACAACTATATAGTATACAATATGTATATAGTATACAACTAGATCATCTAATTATATTTCCTTGACTATCCCTAGCAAGAAAACAACTTATGAATATGCTGCCCCAAATGATTGGAATGTGCTACAAAAGCTATCGAATCTACAGACAAATATTCCAGTACGTGAATTTAAAAAATTACTAGTGAGTGCTCTGACCTCAACCTGTAAAGGTTTTAAACTGAGATCTTATTCTTTTTTTATGTGCTTTATGTATTGTAATGCATGTTTGTATGTTTCTCAGGAGATATTGATTCTCCTGGCAGGCTGTTATCGGAAATAAGAACCTGTTCTTAGTTGACTTGCCTGGTTAAATAAAAAAAAATAACTAAAATTTTCCTCATGTAATCTGTCATTTGCAAGTACTCCTCCTAGCATTGCATACGAGCCGAGCCGTCAGACTCACCGAACACGTGCAGTTCTTGCAGCCATCGGTCCAGGTCTGCTCCTCTCTGTAGGTCACTCCCTTCACGTGACACGTCCTCTCGCAGTAACAGGAGTCCAGACCCTTCATCTTCTCCTCAGCCAGAGACAGCTGCAGGAGAGAGAGCAGATTAAACCCCAATTCAACTCACTTTCTTACAGAAAACAGATGAGGAAACGCCTGCAGTTGATTGATTATTTGCGATCGTCCGTTTGCATTTTTCATTAAGCGGACGATACAAAGGTGTTTTGCCGACACGCTTGATCAGAAGAGTTTTTCCTCATCAGCGGCAGAGTTTTTGGCAGCCGTGAGTTATTACAACACCATAAACAAGCCTTTAAATTCACAGCACAGACACAAGCCAGATGTTCGCAGAAACTAGGCTCGGATTCATCTGTCAAACAAACAGCGGAGAAACACGCCGCGTTTAGTGCCAGCTCACTGCAGAGCAGGATTGAGACATCGAAAATAACGTTTAATACCAATTTAACTCCTGAATCTGAGGTTGCAAACGAGATACAGAACTATAATTTGAGTTTCGAAAGGTTTTTTGATTTTTCAGTATGAGTTACCATATACACAACATATGGAATATATCCAGACACATTAGATCATAGTTATACTGAATATTTATATATTTTATATATATTTATATATATATATATATATATATATATATATATATATTAGTCTTAAGTTACCTATTTGACTTAAGTTTTTAGTTAACTTAAGTCAAATAAAATATTAAAAAGAAAAGAGACAACATTTATCATTTTAATTTAGTTCAGTTTGATGTAATGAAATAACTCAAACTGAAATAAAAATGTATAAAACTTTATAAGTATAGCACAAAAACAACTAAAAAATAACAAAAACACCACAGAATGATTAA
The DNA here is from genome assembly GCF_001515645.1 of Sinocyclocheilus grahami. Lineage (NCBI taxonomy): Eukaryota > Metazoa > Chordata > Actinopteri > Cypriniformes > Cyprinidae > Sinocyclocheilus > Sinocyclocheilus grahami. The sequence continues at coordinate 172,271 of NW_015506074.1, forward strand.
AACTGTAACTGAAATTAAAATGGAAATGGAAAATCTAAAAATAAAACTGAAGCAAAATTTTTGTTAATCAAAATACAAATTTTAAACTTTAATCTAAAGAAAATTTATAAAAACTTACATTTTATTTCAGCTAGTTGCCAACATTTCTTATTTTCATAAGTTATTTCAATATTTTAATATTTTCTTATCATTTCATTTAACTTGATGTACTAAAATAAAACTAAAAGTGAAATAAATATTAATACAAATATATATTTACGTTAAGAAAAATGCTAAAAATGACATTCACACAAAAAATTACTAACATTTTAACTAAAATGGCAATGAAAATGGAAAATATAAAAATAAAACTAATTCAAAATATCTATTTAAAAAACTATAATATATTTAGTATAAAAAAATGTTACATAAAATAAAATACACTTCAATTAAAAAAATATACAAAAAAACATAAACTTATTTTATTTAAGCTAATTAATATGTTTCATTTTATTTAGTTTAACTTAAATAAATAACATTTTTAAAAACATAATAAAAATAGACATAAAAAACTACTAAAAATAACAAAATTAAAAACTGAAAATATAAAAATTAAAAGCTGATAAGATATTATCTCAGTGGTTGAAAGTTAATGGCAAAGTTATTTTTGATTAATCTGATGGAGATTATTTATAAATTCTCATTTTTTGTGTTCCAATGCTTTCAAAACGAATGAAATTCCTCTGTTGTGTCACTGTGACTTCAGTAGATAAATAAAGCCAATTATCAAACTCAATTTTGAGTTGCACGGAAACAAAGCATCACCTTGCTCGAGGTTTTTGCCAAGATGTCCTGAAGCTCCATGATCTTCTGCACGAGTCCGTGGAAGTCGTTGCAGGTTGGACAGGCTAAGAAAGACACATAAACCAGATGCGTTCAGCAAAATGCAACGACTAAACCATTGCATATGTTTAATTCGACAATCACAAATAAACTAATTAGCGGCACGTACTGCGGTTGAGGTCGGGGCATTGCGTGATGTATCCTTGAGGCATTACAAGGATCTGAACGTCTTGCATCACTCCCTGCATCAGAAACACACGCAGAGGTTATTCAGAAGCACGATTAGATCAGAGGAGAAATATTAATTACATTTAAACACATGCATTCATGGCTCTTTGCATGGCATTAAATGGGACTGAGAGAGTTTGATCAAGAAGCACACAGCAAACTATGACCTTGAGCGAATCTAATGAATTAACGACATGTCGTTCTGACCCAGAAAAATGTATTATTAACATGGATTACGTGCTGTGTGGAACTGCACTGAGAAAACAGCTTTATAAAGTAAGAAATGTCCCTGTATATACAGTCACCAGCAGTGAGCATCATGGGTAAAATCTGAAGTAGTGGCTTTTAGATGTTCAAGGCTGCTTTTATTTGTCGGGCGAAATATGAAGAGAAAGCTTAAGCGCTGAAAACACTAATAAGAGAGCGAAACGAAGGACACGGATGAGCGTGGCCTTTCCCCAGGACATGTTCTCTGGATTAGCACCTGTTAAGCCATATTGCTTTTCTCTTAGCTTCGATTTGCGGCTTATATTTAGAGCTTTTATCTCCGTGTCGAATCAAACTCGCACACGTTATTCAGAATTCAGTCCTGAATGTCGCTGGATGCCATGTAGAGATGATCCTTTATTAAAATCAACATGATCTTATTAGTACTGGTAGGTATTTGTGTGTAAATTGTGCTTCTAGTGCACGTTTAAAATGCAAAATATTGAGTTTCTGAAATGTAAACACCTTGTAGTTGTACATGCATAAAAGCTTTGAAGTTGATACATCAGTATTAGTTCAAAAGATGTTTTTTTTAAAGAAATTTTAACTTTTATTTATCAAGGATGCATTAAATTAATCAAAAGTGACTGTAGAGTCATTTATAATGTTACAAGACTCAAATAATTGTTGTTCTTTTGAACTTTCTATTCATCTGTGAATCCTGAAAACTAAATCAGTATCAGTTTCCACAAAAATATTGGGCAGCACAACTGTGTTCAACATTGATAATAATCTGAACTGTTTCTTGAATGATTTCTGAAGATCATGTGACACTGAAGACTGCAGTAATGCTGCTGAAAATACAGCTGCACATCACAGAAATAAATTACAGTTTAACACATATTCACATAGAAAACACTTATTTTAAATTGCAATAATATTTCACAATTTTCACAGTGTTTTTGATCCAATTAAATGTTGTTGCTTTTTTAAAATATATATAGATTGCATATTTTACTTTTTTTGTTCTTGCTAGGGCTGCTGAATTTAACACTAATAATTATTAGGATTAGTTTTATTTAATTGTATTTTTGTTTACATGCAATTTAGATTTTTTTTCTTTTTTTGATACATTTAGGTTGCATATGTTACACACACACACACACACACACACACACATATGTATACTAATAACTAAAATGTGCAAATTAAAGGATGTAATGTATGTTTTTTTTTTACTTTTTTAAAGGAATTGTATTGTTTATTTTAGTTGTATTTGTTATTTTGTGCTGCAAAATGTAACAAGATATGAAATTATATATATTTTTTTAAGTTTCTTATACATACAGTATATATACGTTTGCATATTTTATGTGGAGTATTTTTAGGACTGCCAAATTTAACACTAATAATTTTTTTTATTTAATTGCACTTTAATTTACATGTATTTTTTATTTTTATTTTTTAATTTTTTAATTTGCTATTTGTTAATTAATTTACTATATACTGCATGTGTATATATATATTTATTTTATTTATTTATGTTTTTTTTGGGGGGGGGCTGCAAAATATAACAAGATATGAAACTATTATTTTTATTTATTTATTTATTTATTTTACAGGGTTTTTTTCAACAGCTTACACACATTTTCAAATATTTGCCTCTTTTTTTTTTAAAGTTTTTTTTCAAAACTTTACACACAAGAATGCAAAATGCATCACATCTCTTGCAAAATGAAGCACTGCATTCAAAATATCACAAACACATCTCAAAAGCAAACATTTGCAAACACCTTTGCCATAAGATTAATTCCTGTTAGATTTGTGTGTGTTACATAGAGAACTGTGTGTCGTGTTTTGCAAAAAGCGTTTTATGAAATTGAAAACTGAGTGAAAGGCTGAGAATTAGCGTATGGTTTTGCAGATTTGGTGTGTGCTTCTGCTGTTTGAGTGTCAGCTTTCAGAAACTGTGTGACAAGTACAGATTTGGTGGGTAAGCAGTTGAAAAAAACTCTAGTCGTGTTTCTTGATTATATATATTTAGTTTGCATATATATTTTACTTGCAGTATTTTTTTAGTGCTGCCAATTTCAACAGTAATAATTCATGCTTATTTTTTATCCAACTGTATTTTTGCTCCATGCATTTTAGTTTGCGGATAGTTTCTCGATGTCAAACACTGATCACTCACGAACTCGGCAGCCAGCAGCTTTTGGCTTGGCGGCACGAACCCGGCTCCAGTGAAGAAGTTTGCGACTCGTGGCGTAATCAAACAGCAGCACTCGGGATCCAGCAGAGATGAAGCGGCGCTTGAGTGCAGCCGTGGCCCGAGCGAGGAGACTCTAATAGGAGGTGGGCAAGGCCACGCACTCGGGTAATTGGACATAATACGCGTCGCGGGGAGGAAATGATGTGGGCGGCGGGAGCATAATAACAGCTCCCAGTCGCCGCTGTCCCACTCTGATAAGCAAAACAAGCAGATACAGATTGAATTTGTTTCATATGTGCCTTAATTTGATTGGCCTCCATCCGCGGCGTGCGGCCGCTCGGTTGCCATGGCAACCTGGCCCTTCTCGGGCCGCCAGAAAGCATTTATTTTGGCCCTCGCGGGAGCCGAGCGCCGTGACTTATGAGAAATTGTTTTCGAAATTGTCTTGCCTCCTCAATTTTCCTACCATGAATTCAAAAGCCGACGCAGGTTTCTCCGGATTCTCCATGGCAATGAGAGGGAAATAGAGGTGAACGCTCTGAATTTATAGCAACTCGGGATGTCATTTGGTTTCTCTGCGAGTCAGCGACACACACACACACACA
>NW_015506074.1:177572-192953 GCF_001515645.1 Sinocyclocheilus grahami
GAAACTATATTATTTTTATTTATTTATTTATTTATTTTACAGGGTTTTTTTCAACAGCTTACACACATTTTCAAATATTTGCCTCTTTTTTTTAAAGTTTTTTTTCAAAACTTTACACACAAGAATGCAAAATGCATCCCATCTCTTGCAAAATGAAGCACTGCATTCAAAATATCACAAACACATCTCAAAAGCAAACATTTGCAAACACCTTTGCCATAAGATTAATTCCTGTTAGATTTGTGTGTGTTACATAGAGAACTGTGTGTCGTGTTTTGCAAAAAGCGTTTTATGAAATTGAAAACTGAGTGAAAGGCTGAGAATTAGCGTATGGTTTTGCAGATTTGGTGTGTGCTTCTGCTGTTTGAGTGTCAGCTTTCAGAAACTGTGTGACAAGTACAGATTTGGTGGGTAAGCAGTTGAAAAAAACTCTAGTCGTGTTTCTTGATTATATATATTTAGTTTGCATATATATTTTACTTGCAGTATTTTTTTAGTGCTGCCAATTTCAACAGTAATAATTCATGCTTATTTTTTATCCAACTGTATTTTTGCTCCATGCATTTTAGTTTGCGGATAGTTTCTCGATGTCAAACACTGATCACTCACGAACTCGGCAGCCAGCAGCTTTTGGCTTGGCGGCACGAACCCGGCTCCAGTGAAGAAGTTTGCGACTCGTGGCGTAATCAAACAGCAGCACTCGGGATCCAGCAGAGATGAAGCGGCGCTTGAGTGCAGCCGTGGCCCGAGCGAGGAGACTCTAATAGGAGGTGGGCAAGGCCACGCACTCGGGTAATTGGACATAATACGCGTCGCGGGGAGGAAATGATGTGGGCGGCGGGAGCATAATAACAGCTCCCAGTCGCCGCTGTCCCACTCTGATAAGCAAAACAAGCAGATACAGATTGAATTTGTTTCATATGTGCCTTAATTTGATTGGCCTCCATCCGCGGCGTGCGGCCGCTCGGTTGCCATGGCAACCTGGCCCTTCTCGGGCCGCCAGAAAGCATTTATTTTGGCCCTCGCGGGAGCCGAGCGCCGTGACTTATGAGAAATTGTTTTCGAAATTGTCTTGCCTCCTCAATTTTCCTACCATGAATTCAAAAGCCGACGCAGGTTTCTCCGGATTCTCCATGGCAATGAGAGGGAAATAGAGGTGAACGCTCTGAATTTATAGCAACTCGGGATGTCATTTGGTTTCTCTGCGAGTCAGCGACACACACACACACACACATATGTTGTGTTTCCATTAGGCGTAATGGTTCTTATACTGTACAAACCGTATTTTCTGTCGCCTTACACCTAAACCTAGCCCTCACAGGACGCTTTTAGATTTTCAGAAAACTTCATTCTGTGTGATTTATAAGCTTGTTTCCTCATGAGGACCTAAAAAATGTCCCCACAAGGTCAACATTTACTGGTATTACTATCCTTGTGGGGACATTTGGTCCCCATATCATGATAAATACCAGGCACACACACACACACGCACGTTTCTGTGAATTGTGGGGACTTTCCATAGACTTCTATTACTTTTATACTGACCAAACGATATTTTCTATCCCCTAACCCAACCTTAAACCTACATTGTAAAAAATAAATCCGTAAAATAACATAAAAAGTACTGGCAGCTCATTACACACACCATTATTCATTAGTTTTACTGACATTTCTGTTAACTCTAAAACACAGTGGTGTAAAATTCAAAATAGTGGTAAAAAAAACACACAGGCCGAACCCCACAATGTCAAAATTTTCAGGTTTAATTATCCGTGTGGACATTTGGTCCCCACAATGTATTATAAACACACACACATGCATATGCATGCAATGATTGTTTAAATGAGAGTCATTCGAACGGTCAACACATGTGGAACGACGGCTAATCGAACGGTAATGACGCCTTTGATCAGCGCCGCCGTCTCAAACTGGACATCAATATTCCTGAGTGCAAACGGCCCACTATTATGTAATGCGTGCAGGAGACATAAATTGCTGGAAGATGAAAGCCAAACCAAACGGCAGATATCTGTGATTTTGTACGTGCAAGTGAAGGACTGAAACATGCTTTTGTGACTAAGATGTCAGTAGGCCTACATCAATATAAAGTCTGTTCAAATGTAAAAAATACTGTTCAACAATGAGAGAAGTTAATACTCGCATTCATCAAAGACGCATTAAATTGGTCAGAAGTGTCATTTATGTTACAAAATTATTCTACTTCAAATAAATGCTGTTCTTTTTAACTTTCCACTCATCAAAGAATCCTGAAATATAAAATGTATCACGGTGTCCACACAAATATTCAGCAGAATATGAAGAAAAGAAAAAAAGAAAGATTGCACTATTGTATTGTTGAAAAATACTGTTCAACAATGAGAGAAGTTAATACTCGCATTCATCAAAGACGCATTAAATTGGTCAGAAGTGTCATTTATGTTACAAAATTATTCTACTTCAAATAAATGCTGTTCTTTTTAGTTCTTTTTCTTTTTCAAAGTATCACGGTGTCCACAAAACTATTCAGCAGAATATGAAGAAAAGAAAAAAAGAAAGATTGCACTATTGTATTGTTTTTCAGATGCATTGACTTTCTTTTTCTTTCTTTCTTTCTTTCTTTCTTACACCTTTAACCATTAAATCTCTTTTTTGTTATTGTTGCTGTTGTTCTAAATTATTTAAATTTAAGTATTTACAAAATTGTATTTTATTTACTTGAACTTTTAATGGTCACATTACTATGCAAGCCCGTTTCCGCCACTGAATAAAAAAATAAAAGAGGTAATTCTGACTTTTTAATCTCACAATTCTGACTTTTTTCTCAGAACTGCGTGGTATAAACTCGTCAGAATTGTGAGATAAAAAGTCGCAATTACCTTTTTTTTATTTTTTATTGAGTGGCGGAAACGGGCTTCCATACATTACTGTCCCAACTACTATTTTTTGTGTTAACTTTATTTATTTATTTATCATTTATACAAATCTATATGAAAACTAAAGAGATCAAGCTAATATAATTCGCTGTGCTTCCTTCACACCTTCTAAATATTACATAAGTGTGAAATCTTGTCTAATCGAACCGTCTTAAACTGTAGGCTACATCGATACATAAGTGCAAACGGCGACTATTACATTTAATGCATGCAGGAAAAATACATTGGTGGAAGATATCTGTGATTTTGTACATGCAATTGAAAGACAGAAACACACGTTTTCTTTTACGGCTAAGCAGTAATTAGCGTCTCCATGGAGACCGAAAATCTCGTCAAGAACCGCAAACGACCTCCAGCCTCCCCTCATCTGCCAATTAACTCTGGAGATATTTAACAACCTGAAGCGACACTCCAAATCTTAAAGAGGCTCTCTGACACACACACACACACACATACACACACATGCTTCAGTGTGGGTTTATAGTCTAATAAACCACAGTTATGGGTGTGAATTACCACAAAAAACTCGTACTTCCTCTCAAATTAGTTAACAGAAGTATGTAACTTATGGCTAACATCATACTGTGGACTATATACTGCATACCTTCGACAAATAATATGCGAAACAGCATGCAATGATAAATATTACAGTATTATACAACAATAAACAGCATTGTACTAGGTTATATTGTAAATTTACAGTATGCATGCTACTAATATGTTGCATAATGCATTTGTTGTCATATGTTGCATGCTTATTTCAGTGTTTAGTTTCGAGATATGAATATAATTTTAGTTTTTAGTTTTATTTTAGATGTATTCTTTCATTTTTTGTTTTTTATTTAAATTTTAGTTAGTTATTTTAGTATATTAAGTTAAACTAAATAAAAAAATGAGACATTTTGTATTGATATTTATCATTTATACAAATCTATATGAAAACTAAAGAGATCAAGCTAATATAATTCGCTGTGCTTCCTTCACACCTTCTAAATATTACATAAGTGTGAAATCTTGTCTAATCGAACCGTCTTAAACTGTAGGCTACATCGAAACATAAGTGCAAACGGCGACTATTACATTTAATGCATGCAGGAAAAATACATTGGTGGAAGATATCTGGGATTTTGTACATGCAAATGAAAGACAGAAACACACGTTTTCTTTTACGGCTAAGCAGTAATTAGCGTCTCCATGGAGACCGAAAATCTCGTCAAGAACCGCAAACGACCTCCAGCCTCCCCTCATCTGCCAATTAACTCTGGAGATATTTAACAACCTGAAGCGACACTCCAAATCTTAAAGAGGCTCTCTGACATACACACACACATACACACACATGCTTCAGTGTGGGTTTATAGTCTAATAAACCACAGTTATGGGTGTGAATTACCACAAAAAACTCGTACTTCCTCTCAAATTAGTTAACAGAAGTATGTAACTTATGGCTAACATCATACTGTGGACTATATACTGCATACCTTCGACAAATAATATGCGAAACAGCATGCAATGATAAATATTACAGTATTATACAACAATAAACAGCATTGTACTAGGTTATATTGTAAATTTACAGTATGCATGCTACTAATATGTTGCATAATGCATTTGTTGTCATATGTTGCATGCTTATTTCAGTGTTTAGTTTCGAGATATGAATATAATTTTAGTTTTTAGTTTTATTTTAGATGTATTCTTTCATTTTTTGTTTTTTATTTAAATTTTAGTTAGTTATTTTAGTATATTAAGTTAAACTAAATAAAAAAATGAGACATTTTGTATTGATATATTATAGTTATCCTTTTAAGTTAGATTTTATTTTTTATATTTTCTGTTTTCACAAGTTTTAGTAATTTTGTTGTGTGTTTTTATTTTATTAGTTTTTTATGTCTATGTAGTTATTCATTTTTATTTACTAGTTCTTAGTTCTATCTTTAATTAAATTATTACTTAAAATTATTATAAATTTTTATTACTTCAAGTTAAACTAAACAGAAATGAGAATCTGAAATAAAAGTTTTAAGTTTTTTATATATATTTTTTGTAACAGTAATTTTAATTTGAGTTAACAGTAATAACCTTGGCTGAAGCAAAATAAGATTAATACATTTTTATATTTTATTTTATTTCAGTTAAAGTTCATTTTATTTCAAGTAATGAATATGTTTATGGTTACAGCTTTAGTAAACCACAATAACACCGTCATTTACTTTAAGATAAGAGCATCTGTCAAATGCATCAAATGTTATTTTGCATTTTTAATCTAATTTTGAGCCAAAAGGCCTTAATTTTTTTCTGTTTGACAAATTTGGAAAGAAGACAGCCGATAACACTGGTCCATATGTCACTGCAAATGCAAGTAGCAGTGCATTGTGGGATGCAGTGTATTTTATGCTGCACATGTATACAGTATGTATGTATACAGAAAAGCCACATACTGCACACAGTTGAGAAACAGTAAGCGAATTATGCTAGCGTGCGACTGTTTGCTGATGTGCATGTGTGCTGATCCATGATCCCTGTGTGGGGTGAAGATGAAACACCTTGAATAAGCCATGAGCGCTGTTTCTCTGTCCGACCCAGAACGACGTGTCTTCTGGGATCGCCATCAGAGGAACAGCAACCACTCGCTCGTAGATCCTGAAGAGAAATTGTCCCAATACGTCAAAAAATATCAGTGAAATTTCATGATTCTTAGCAATTTCAGCACCACAGCAATATGGTATTTGAATACATTGTTTGGGAAAGCAATGCTTTTAGTAATATTAACACATTTTACTGAGTAAGTGGCATGTAGTAAAAATTATTGCTCAGTACTTTTGTCTTGTTTTTCAGTCAAATAGCATTCTTAAATCAAGATTCATTTATTTGAGAAGCAAATTTATTACTTCAAGTTAAACTAAACAGAAATGAGAATCTGAAATAAAAGTTTTTTTCAGTTTTTTGTTTTTTTTTGTAACAGTAATTTTAATTTGAGTTAACAGTAATAACCTTGGCTGAAGCAAATAAGATTAATACAATTTTATATTTTATTTCAGTTAAAGTTCATTTTATTTCAAGTAATGAATATGTTTATGGTTATAGCTTTAGTAAACCACAATAACACCGTCATTTACTTTAAGATAAGAGCATCTGTCAAATGCATCAAATGTTATTTTGCATTTTTAATCTAATTTTGAGCCAAAAGGCCTTAATATTTTTCTGTTTGACAAATTTGGAAAGATGACAGCCGATAACACTGGTCCATATGTCACTGCAAATGCAAGTAGCAGTGCATTGTGGGATGCAGTGTATTTTATGCTGCACATGTATACAGTATGTATGTATACAGAAAAGCCACATACTGCACACAGTTGAGAAACAGTAAGCGAATTATGCTAGCGTGCGACTGTTTGCTGATGTGCATGTGTGCTGATCCATGATCCCTGTGTGGGGTGAAGATGAAACACCTTGAATAAGCCATGAGCGCTGTTTCTCTGTCCGACCCAGAACGACGTGTCTTCTGGGATCGCCATCAGAGGAACAGCAACCACTCGCTCGTAGATCCTGAAGAGAAATTGTCCCAATACGTCAAAAAATATCAGTGAAATTTCATGATTCTTAGCAATTTCAGCACCACAGCAATATGGTATTTGAATACATTGTTTGGGAAAGCAATGCTTTTAGTAATATTAACACATTTTACTGAGTAAGTGGCATGTAGTAAAAATTATTGCTCAGTACTTTTGTCTTGTTTTTCAGTCAAATAGCATTCTTAAATCAAGATTCATTTATTTGAGAAGCAAATGTAATAAGAATGAAAGCTTGTTTCCACCTTGGGATAAAAATAAAGTCAGAATTGTGAAATATAAAGTAAAAATGGCAAGATGTAAGGAATGGCAAAATATAAAGTAAAGCTTGTGAGATGTAAAGTAAGAATTATGACATATAAAGTCAGAATTGCAAGATATAAAGTAAAAATGGCCAGATGTAAAGTAAGAATTGTGAAATATACAGTAAAAATGGTGAGATATAAAGTGTGAAATTTAAAGTAAAATTTGTGAGATGTAAAATAAGAATTGCAAAATATAAAGTAAAGGTTTTAAGATATAAAGCATTGTAAAACATAAAGTAAAAATTGTGAGATGTAAAGTAAGAATTGTGAAATATAAAGTAAAAATTGTGAGATATAAAGCGTGAAATTTAAAGAAAAAAATTGTGAGATATATAGCATTGTGAAATATAAAGTAAAAATTGTGATGTAAAATAATTGTGAGATGTAAAATAAGAATGGCAAAAAATAAAGTAAAAGTTTTGAGATATAAAGCGTTGTGAAATATAAAGTAAAAATTGTGAACCGTAATCAGAATTGTGAAATATAAAGTAAAAAAAAAATTCAGAATTTTTTTTCAGTTTGAATTAATTTTTCTGACCCCCAGTGACCAATGTTTTTTTCTTGTTTAAAGCAAAAACTCACTTCATTTTGATACATTTAAAAAAATAAGACTTAATATTTTAAGTAATTTTGCACCTCAAGTAAATGCATCTTGATTTAGGAATTTTACGTATTTGTATTGGAGAAACGACAGAAATACTGAGTAAAATGTGTCATTTCGCAGTGCTAAAAGTATTTTTATCTGGTTTCTCAGTTAAAGTATCTAAAAATCCCTAAAACGAGATACATTTTGACATGTTTTCATGACTATTTTGTTTTACTGCACTGGTAAATTTGTTTATATTAGATACATCTTCTGAAAGTCTTACTATATTATGTAGGGTTGCTTCTCAGGGATGTTTATATTGTTTCAAGGATATTTTTACTGGAAAAGGTCAAAAAGACTAAGAAGTGGTTTTGTAGTGTATTTCATTATATTCTCACGTAATTTCACATACTTATTGCAGTCGACATAGAGCACCACATGTGAAGCACTGATGGAGACGGAGACTTTGTGCCACTGGTCGTCGGCGAGCATGTAGGGGAAGATCTCCGTGTATGTCTGCTGGCCTTTGGTCTGGAAATGAAGACGCACTTCGCTCTTCTGTCCGCTGCTCTCCAGCTCCAGCAGCCTGTAGAAATACAGTCAATGTAATAATCATGAAGAAGGTATCACTATTTATTCTAAGTTTGTGCTCTAGAATGAATGATTCCTCAAGTCATGGTTTATATTGTGTTGCGGGTCAATCTGAATATTTGAGTTGTTGGAAATACTGGAAATACTAGGATGTTTTTCTTGAAATTGTGAGATTTTTTTTCGTTTAGGGTCATGAACATGCCTGCAAAGTTTCGACACTCTGAGGTGTTTTTACTGATTTTACTGTGTTTTTGAACAAATAAATGTAGCCTCGGTGGGATTGGAGAGACTTCTGTGTATGACATTTCTTTGATTGTGATGTTAGCGGGTCAGTCTGACCTACAAATTTCATGATTAGCTGGACAAAACCAAATTTTATATGTACTGTATATACTGTATAATGCAATATTTATTTCATTTAATATATATATATATATATAATTTCAAACCATTTTAAATTTGAATGTAAAAAAAGATGTTAAAAAAGATGAAAATTTTGCAGCATTCGCAAATAAAGCGGGCCGAATCCATGCCCCTGGGGCACATCACCGGCATGAGGCTTCACGCTCATCTCTAACCATCTGAAATGCATCTATCTAACTTTCCAAATGTCCTCCATAACAATATCCCAGGAGATCCTCATCACATGCTGACCAGCATGGATTCTGTCCAGCAAGTCCTCGTAGCGAGACTGTGCTTTTGTTTTGGCACAGAGGGAGTCTGCCAGCCCCCCTTTTTTATTAATATCAAACAAAACCATAGTATTTTGTTCAGTATATGACCAAAAGCTCTTATTTTATTGACCTGCTGGGTTTTTTGAAACACAAAAACTGCTCTGCATTTAAATGCACTTTGCTCTGCATTTTCTGCCACTGATTTGAATAGATCCGTATGAATTCATTGTTTCTATTCAAAACTGTACTATATGCATTCACAATTAATTTTCATGCTAACAGGCATGTTTTATGGAGTTTTGCCATGTAGACATGAATGTATAATGAATTTTGGTAATATTAGAAATTTTTTCAAATTAAAATATTTAATGCAATATTTATTTCATTTTATATATACATGTGAGAATGTGAGAAGTATTATTGTTAAAGTGTTTTTTGCTTTGTTTTTTTATAGTAATTTTTGGTTAATTGTATTAAATCCAATTAAAAAATAAATGTAAAAATAAATAAAAATCTAAAATTTTTATTAAAAAGTATGTATTTACAATACTGTTTATAATATTTACAATTTGTGAAAAACAAATGTTCAAACATATTTCTTAAATACGTTTTTATAAATCATTTGTTGTCATGTTTACTTTTTGCAACATATCAGAAGTGTTAATGTTGACGGTGTTTGTCTGATTTTCTGTTTTCATGGTGTGATTTGTGCTGAATTGTACTGAATCTAGTTCAGGTCAGACCTGGAACAAAATGATTGTAACCAGAACTGCTTAAGAAGGGCTGTGCTGTTACTGTCCCACTCAGAATAACGTCAACCACTTAGCAACACCCCGCTCCATGTCATTGTGCCGGTGAGTTTTGCACAAGCACCACTCAAAATATACTATACTTAATAATTTCTTCCCACTAAACATGTCATTGACAGCAGAGGACACAGTGGGATCTCTGACACACGGCCAGACCTGCAAACAAAAGAAGCCGTGTTGCATATTTTGCAGCATTCGCAAATAAAGCGGGCCGAATCCATGGCCCTGGGGCACATCACCGGCATGAGGGCTTCACGCTCGTCTCTAACCATCTGAAATGCATCTATCTAACTTTCCAAATGTCCTCCATAACAATATCCCAGGAGATCCTCATCACATGCTGACCAGCATGGATTCTGTCCAGCAAGTCCTCGTAGTGAGACTGTACTTTTGTTTTGGCACAGAGGGAGTCTGCCAGCCCCCCTTTTTTATTAATATCAAACAAAACCATAGTGTTTTGTTCAGTATATGACCAAAAGCTCTTATTTTATTGGCCTGCTGGTTTTTTAAAATATTTAAATACACTTTGCTCTGCATTTTTTGACACTGATTTGAATAGATCCGTATGAATTCATTGTTTCTATTCAAAACTGTACTATATGCTTTCACAATTAATATTCATGCTAACAGGCATGTTTTATAGAGTTTTGCCATGTAGACATGAATGTATAATGAATTTTGGTAATATTAGATTTTTTTTTTTATTAAAACACAATTTACTGAAGTGTTCGTCCACCTAGATCCACATAGGTATATTATATTATATTATTTATTATTATATATTATTCTACTTTTATTATTTAAAATAATTACAAAATGTGTATATAATATACATGAACATACTAAAAATCAGAAAGGCATCATTAAAATGTTTTAATGTTTTTGAAAAAAGTCTCTTCTGCCCACCAGACTTTTTTTTTTTTTTTAAATACAGTAAAAATATTGTGAAATAATTATTGAAGAAGTGAGAAGTTTTCTGTTTGAATATATTTTCAAATGTAATTTATTCCATAATATATAAAAAAGTTTTTGCTGCTTAATATTTTTGTGGAAACTCTGATACACTACGATTCAAATTTTTGGCAAAAGAAAGAAATGAACACTTTCATCAAGGACACATTAAATTGTTCAAAATTGACGGTAAAGACATTTATAATGTTACAAAAGATTGATTACAAAAGATTATAATGATACACTGAAAACTGGAGTAATGATGCTGAAAATTCAGCTTTGATCACAGGAATAAATTACATTTTAACATCTATTCACATAGAAAACAGCTATTTTACATTATAATAATATTTCATAATTTTTACTGCATTTTTGATCAAATAAATGCAGCCTTGGTGAACAGAAGATATATATTGCAGTCAGACTGACAAGTCTTTATGACAGCTTCATTGCCACATATTTGTTTTTGCATGCAATAAATCCACGTATATTTACTGTCTTATATTGTGTATTATATTGCAGTACTCAGTCTTTCTCATCACAGACTACAAACTCAGGAAACACCGGCAGATACAGATGAGCTAAAAGCTTCCTTCACATTGTAATTCCTCTGCTCTGCTCGTCTCTACTGAGATTTACTTGAAGGAGGCGTTAATGGGGAAAGCTGCCAAAAAGTCATCAGCCCGCCTGCCTGCGCAGACTACCAAGTTTTATTTCCTCCTCCTCACAAAAAATCGCCATGCTCGAGAGCATTATTCGAGAGAAGCCAATTACAGATACGCAGGTTTTGATTTATCTACAAACAGGGACCTAATGAGTTCTTTTCCTCTCGCCTTGCACTTCTAGTCAGTGCTGTTCCAGCTGCAAAGAAAGGGAATATCAATACCAGCCCAATGTCAGAGCCACCTGCTTTATCGACTCGGCGTACAATGTAATTAACATCTTTCACAAGGCCCCTATTATGCGCTGGCTTCAATAAACACAGTTCAACGAGCACAATTACAGTAAGGACACGGCTGCTATAGTTCTGCCGGCGCGGCGTGATGTTGCTGTCTTCACCGAAGCGAACGTCGTCATTAAAAATGCTATTCTTTCAAATAGGACAGTCTTAAACAAACAAAACGCTTGACCTGCTGACCCTCAAATCTGAATCTTGAGTCCAAATTGATGACAAGAGCCATTTTCTGTCAAATTTTGTGTTTCTGCGAAACGATGTTAAATGGTAGAAAACATAGAGTTCAATTTTCTTTTCACAGTCAGGAAAAATAACGTGCTTTCCTAAAATATAACTAGTTCTAGTGAATAATTTCCTTCTGATGAAAAATGTCATTGATTCATTTGAGTCCCAGTGTGGCATTTTACATAATTTTGATTGAAAATGCCTTACAGACAGCCATATTGTTTTTATTATTTAGTGTAAGTTTCCATCCATCATCTATCCATCTGTTTGTTCACCCATCCTTCTATCTATCTACCTGTTTGTCCCTCTGCCTCTCCATCCATACATTCATCCATCCATCTGTCTGTCTGTCTATCTATCCATCCATCCATCCATCCATCCATTTGTCTGTCCATCCATCCATCCATCCATCCATCCAAATTGTTTTGGAACTTAGTGTAAATTTCCATCCATCCACCCATCCGTTTGTCCACCTATCTGTCTTTCTTTCTTTCCTTCCTTCCTTCCTTCTTTCTGTTTGTTCATCCATCCATACATCCATTTGTTCGTCCCTCCGTCTCTCCATCCAACCATCCATCCATCCGTCCATCCGTCAGTTCAGCCATCCATCTGTTCATCCACCTGTTTGTCTTTCCTTCCTTCATTCCTTCATTCCTTCTGTTTGTTTGTTTGTTCATCCATCCATCTATCCATCCATGCATCCATCTGTTCCTTCCTCTAGCTTTCCATCCATCCATCTATCTATCATCCATCCATTCATCTGTTTGTCCATTCGTCCATCTGTCCATCCATCCATCATTAATCCATTCATTAATCTTTTTGTTCATCCATCCATCCATCCATCCAAACATCCATCCATCCATCCAAACATCCATCATCATCCTGTCTTTCCTTCCGTCCTTCCTTCCTTCCTTCTTTTTTTTGTTCATCCATCCATTTGTTTGTCCCTCTGTCTCTCCATCCATCCATCTGTTCATCCACCTGTCTGTCTTTCCTTCCTTCATTCCTCATTCCTTCTGTTTGTTCATCCATCCATCTATCCATCCATGCATCCATCTGTTCCTTCCTCTATCTTTCATCCATCCATCCATCTGTATGTCTATCCACCATCCATCCATCTATAACATCCATCCATCCATCCAAACATCCATCCATCATCATCCTGTCTTTCCTTCCGTCCTTCCTTCCTTCCTTCTTTTTTTTGTTCATCCATCCATTTGTTTGTCCCTCTGTCTCTCCATCCATCCATCTGTTCATCCACCTGTCTGTCTTTCCTTCCTTCATTCCTCATTCCTTCTGTTTGTTCATCCATCCATCTATCCATCCATGCATCCATCTGTTCCTTCCTCTATCTTTCATCCATCCATCCATCTGTATGTCTATCCACCATCCATCCATCTATTAGTTCACCCATCCATCCATTCATCTATCTATCCATTCTATCTATCGTCCATCCATTCATTTGTTTGTCCATTCGTCCATCTGTCCATCCAGCCATCATTAATCCATTCATTCATCTGTTTGTTCATCCATCCATGCATCCATCTGTTCCTTCCTCTATCTTTCATCCATCCATCCATCTGTATGTCTATCCACCATCCATCCATCTATTAGTTCACCCATCCATCCATTCATCTATCTATCCATTCTATCTATCGTCCATCCATTCATTTGTTTGTCCATTCGTCCATCTGTCCATCCATCTGTCCATCCATCCATCATTAATCCATTAATTTATCTGTTTGTTCATCCATCCATGCATCCATCTGTTCCTTCCTCTATCTTTCCATCCATCCATCTGTTTGTCCATCCACCTCTCCATCCATCATCCATCCATCTATTAGTTCACCCATCCATCCATCTATCTATCATCCATCCATTCATCTGTTTGTCCATTCGTCCATCTGTCCGTCCATCTGTCCATCCATTCATCATTAATCCATTCATTCATCTGTTTGTTCATCCATCCATCCATTTGTTCACCCCTCCATCTCTCCATCCATCTTTCCATCCATCCTTCTTTCCTTCCTTCAAATTTTGTTTTTAAACATCACCATTTTAAACACCACCAAAGATTTTCTTAAAAATCCCAGTCATATTTTGAATTTCAATTCATTTTAATTCTACTTCCTTAGATTCAAATTTAAACTGCAATTTTGCATCCTGTTCACCACCTCTATCCAAATTCCATTCAAATTCCAGAAGCCCCGCCCTCCACAAACATGTCATAAAATGATTGACAGGCTGAGAGTGTTTCTGGCTTTTATTTGCTGTTTACAGACTCTAGTGCCGTCACAGAGACAGATGTGATTTCTCTATTTCACGGATATTATTTTATGTGTGCTCTTCCAAAAAAAGCAAGCTATTTTTAGCCAGTTACTCGCCATCACTGACAGTAATGCACTGACAACGGGAAAACGATCCATGTCCAATACAGCCTAAATTCCCCGTGTAGCAGTTTTTCTAACGGAAAGCAACTTTATATTAAGTTCATGCAAACTTATTTGCACGATGAAAGAATTGTTGGTGTTGAAACAGTCTTCCTGGAGAGAGAGTGTTTTATTTCTGCTGAGTGCTGCTCTTAGACTCGACTCAGAGAGGGAACACTTCTAATCAGTCTTCAGGGAGCCGCGGATTTGGACACGGCGCAGGGAAACAGTTAATGATGAGCTGAACAGGGACGGGAAAACAACGCGCTCGGGGAGGCAGAATCCACCGCGGCTCGCCGGTCAAGCACTAAAAATGACGCTGGAAGAGCGTCTCGAGGGAAAACTTCCTCTTCTTAATTCCCTCACTTTGTCTCCTTCTCTCCATCATACTGCAATCTATTCAGAAAGCGCGAGCATTAACCGTGTGAACTTTACTTTGACTAAACAAATGCTTCATCATGTAGAGCACTGATTCTCAATTGTGCATCACGAGCCAGAAACGACTCTGATTGAGTAGACATTCGTCAGTATTATACATGCTAAATGTATCCAAAGCAACTTGCAAATGAGAATAATAGAAGCAGAAGTGATTAATCCAACAGAGAAAACAATACAAGTGTCAGAGCAGAACAACGCTAGAGAAGAAGCAAACAGATTCGTTACTTAGTTTAGTCAAGTGCAACAGGAAGCAAGGCTGGGCAAAATTCATAATCAAAGATTGAATTTGAATAGATTTGAACACAGAAAGTTAAAAGTTAGAATTAGAATTAATATTTAATGTATTTATATTTTTATTTAATAACTTAATTGCATATTTAATTGCATATTTAATAAATTAACTAAATATAATTTATTATATAATATTTTAATTTTACATATTTAAATATTAATAAATAATAATATTTTTTTTAATTATTATTTAATATTATTATTCATATTATTCATATTAATGAATATTATGTTTTATATTTTGTATGCATTTCATTTTATAGTACATCGGTGACCGAACACACTTTACTGAACCGTATAATTAGACGTTGTATGTAGATAAACTTTACTTGTTGCCCAGAGCTGTGTGTGTGTGTGTGAGCATGTACTGTATGTGTGTATGTTTTTTTTTAATCTTGTGGGTATAACAACTATAATTAGGTGTTAGCCAAGTCAAGCATACTTTTGCTTATAATTAGTGTTAGGGATATGAACAAACATTAAAGTTAAGCATGTAATTTGTCCTGTTTGTGCTGTAGAGTGGTGGGATCTGGATTTGTGTGTGTGTGTGTGTATGTGTGTGTGTGTGTGTGTGTGTGTGTGTGTGTGTGTGTGTGTGTGTGTGTGTGTGTGTGTGCGTGTG
>NW_015506074.1:193126-209186 GCF_001515645.1 Sinocyclocheilus grahami
ACATAAATCACACATAAATTAATTTTATTACATTTTGATTTGGATACTATATACTATACTACTACATATTGTTTAGATATTATCAATGGCTACTTTTTTGTCTTTATCTGTTTTTTGTAAAAAAATGTTGTTGTTTTTTCTTGAAACATTGATTTAAAGTGTCAGTTATTGCATTATTATTTCAGTCAAACCTATAAAACCCCTTTGTTACCCCAAACTACATTTAAAAGCTTTATCAGTGGCATAAAAGTAACCAATGCAGCTACTTAATCATTTGCTACTCATTAACGCGTTAACGTCCCCTTTAAATAACGTGACGCTCTGCCCTCTATGACGCTGCTCCCATTAAGCGCTGTTGGAAGTGAATGAATTGATTCAGCATTTCGACACCTCCATAAGGATGCATTTAACTCGACAAAGCGGTCTAATAAAGGATGTATTGATCTCGTGAATTAGCGAATTTTACTATACAAATATTTTTTAATTGGATGTTAAAGTTTATATGGGAATATTACATGACACGCTGATCCTTTAACAATGCATCGCCGCAAAAAACGCACACCTTTTGTACAAATCTGCCACAAATATTTGGACAAATGTGCCACAAAAACTGCCTAAACAAAATACTGATTTTGTGCACTTTATTTACTGTACCAATATTTTAAATTGGCCTTTGAACTTAGCTTTATTGCATGGTAAAAAAAAAGTGTTACCTTACCAAAGCACTGACAGAGCCCACTGATCTAACGGCGTTGTTGAGCGCTCCAAATGCAAACTTTGCATGCAACAATCGGGCAGCACTTGACAGCACTCTGATCCAGTGGCATACAGGCCTCGTCAGATTGACAGTACTCTAGCCCAATAATGTTGGGGGATCCAGTGGGGGCGGCAGTCATATTTCAGGGTGACCGTGCCACTCTTTATCACAACCCTGCTAAAAGTGCCAGTACGTGCGCTCATTGGCGCCCCTTCAGCTGGTGGCGCCCTAGGTGACCGCCTAGCTCACCTATTCCTAGAAACGGCCCTGTGTGTGTGCGCGTGATTGTGTGTGTGCGTGCGTGAGTGAGTAAGTGAGGGAGTGTGTGTGAGAGTGAGTGTGTGTGTGTGTGTGTGTGTGTGTGTGTGTCACCTCTGTTCTCCATGATGAATGGACAGTATGACCCCAGAGTTGAGTTTCTCCTGTTTGAGCGTCAGTGCGATGGTGAACTCGCTCTTTCCTCTGAGTTTCTGCAGCATGCGGCCCGCTGCGTCGTCTGGGACCCTCACGCTCCGGGACGAGCCTGCGGAGAGGCAATCCATTAACATTTCACACGGACACAGAGACGATCACAGGACGAGTACGCTCCGCTCGTGTCTTCTAGTGAAGGTAGAGATGAACCGCAGCGTGTTCACCATCAGTTATGACCAAACAAATCAATCCATTAACATATATGAAAGCCTGGGGGAAAACACAACGTTCATGTTTGAGTGCATGAGCAGCGAGACTGCTGGACACTGCAGACGTTAGCTGGTCTGGTTTTACAGGGGTTTTGGGCTCTTTCCAGCTGGCTAAGACCGGTTTAAACCAGCTCAGACCAGCTCAGGCAGGTGTTCTCAGCAGGGATTCAAGGAAAACAACTGAAAATCTTAGAGATGCACAATTATATCAAAGCAGTAAAGTGTGGAAATGCTTCCAAGTCCTGTAGAAATTATTGTATTTATGAGTTGAATGCAAATGAACTACATCATGCACAAGAATAGGAAAATGAGAAAGTAAGTATTAAATATGAAACACAGTAATATATTCAAATAAATAAATGTCAAATACATAAATAAATATTAGACATTTATATGATTATATATTTACATAAAATATTACATTTTATATATATGAAGAGTTTATTTGCAAAAACAGATAACGCTGTTTTTTTTTTCATTTTCAAAAATCATGTTTTTTTTTTATGTTATCATGTTTTTATTGTTTTACTGTGTTAGCTAGCTGTATTTTATTTATTTATTTTTGTTATTTTTACTTAATCAAAACAACCCAACTCCCACCCCGCCAGTTTGATTGAGATTAATTGGAATGCACAATGAAAAAACATGATTTTTGAAAAGAGTTATCTGTTTTTGCAAATTAACTCTTCACATACATATGTATATATATACTTTCATATTTATCCCATATTACATATATCACACATTACATCAGTCAATCAGCTAATGTGCATCTTCTGAGCATCATTCGGTTGCATCCTATCCTATTTGTCTTTGCATAAAATGAAACCTAAAATTGTTTTATCTGTGTATTTTTTATGTGTCGACCCAAAATCACTTCCATAATTTCCCCACAAAGTCTTGAGGGCAACATAAGCAGCTCATTCCTGTCAGTTAACGGCAAAACGCTTTGAGATGGCGTTATCTGGTGCAGAGTGGTTTGAGTAATATTACGAGATGTGAATGTCTGCGTCGAGTCAAAGTGGATTATATGGATGTTGATGACAGCATCGGTTATTAATAATCTCCAGACTGACACACACACGACACGATGAGTGAATCTGAGCACGGAAAACGAGAGGTTTCTTACGCTTGATTCCTCCCAGCAAACAGCTCTTCCTCCTCCTCCTCCTCCTCCTCCTCCTCCTCCTCCTCCTCCGATCACATCAAAGCCAGTGACACAGTTACAGGACTCCTGCAGCAGCCAGTAATGAAGACACGTGGGCATCCTCCAAAAAAGCCAATCGATCAACCTCCAGCGACTGAGGAAAGACCAGTTAACAGATCCGGCTTCAGTCTGCCGTTTAATTAGTCACTGTCTCGTTTTCACTTCAGAACTGAACCGCGCTTCTCGCATTCTGTCCCTCATGAAAGGAAGTTTCGGGGAATTTCTGCAACCGCAACTCTTTTAATGCATCAATGTTTCAATTAATAGGGTAATACTTTATTTTAAGGTGTCCTTGCTACACGTTACATGTAATTACTATTATAATAACAATTATACAATGCATAATTACATGCAAGTAACTCTAATCCTAACCATATAGCAAGTACACATAGTTAATTCATATTACTCAGTACTTAAATGTATAATTACACTGTAACAAAGACACCTTAAAATAAAGTGGAAGCAAATATAGTTACATTATATATTTAATATTTACATAATTATATTTATGTAAAAATTAGTGCTGAGCAACGATTAATCGCGATTAATCGCATCCACAATAAGAGTTTTTGTTTATATATGTGTGTGTATTGTGTTTATTTATTATGCATATGTAAAGACACACATATAGTATATATTTAATTATATATATATTTACATGCATATATTTATATTCATATAATTTATATTATAAATATATTTAATATATAAACATAATATATTTTTCTGAAATATATACATGCATGTGTGTGTGTTTATATATGCATAATAAATATACACAGTACACACACATATATTATGTAAACAAAAACTTTTATTTTGGATGCGATTAATCATTGCCCAGCACTAGTAAAAATATATATTTTTTACATTATATAATCACACACAATATATTTGCATAAATATATAATTATAATTTATATAATTAATTATAATATAATTTTTGTTACATACATTTCCCAAATAATTTTGGGATGTGATTCATTATATGTTTACATTATATATTGTCAAAAATGTATTTTAAGATTGGCATTTTCATTTGTATTTTATATTGCATTTTCAGGTCCCCTAAAGTAAATTTTGTAATATTTTTGGCATATGAAGTTTAACTGAATATTTGAAAAATTATATATATATATATTATATAAGAGCAAAAACCTTTTCCTTTCCCATGTGGCAAAATATTGAAAAAAATAAAAAAGTTATATATATAATTTTTTTTTTTCTCTCATATTTTTCCATATGGGAAAGGAAAATGTTTTTGCTCTTTCATAGCTCTGAAGATCTCAATTACGTTTAATTTAAGCATCAGCAGATGTTTCTTCTAAAAGTCCTCATTAGAAACAAAAACAGACCCAAATGAGTCACTAGTCGTCATCCATCCAAGAAAAATAATTTTCTGAAATATTAATCAAAATTAAGTGAGTTTTTGCTGAAAATAAGAAGAAAAAAAATACCTGCCATTTGGGGTCAGAAAAATAAACATAATTCAAAGGGGGAAAAAGTTTATTTTCTGACCCCAATGGAAGACATTTTTCTAAACAAAATTTTGATTCTTTTTTCAAAAAATAAGACTTAATATCTTCGGTCATTTTGGTTCTCGGGTAAATGTTTCTTGATTGAAGAATGTTTAGATATTTGTACTGGAAAAGTCAAAATCATCTTTAGAAGCTCGTTCTAGAGGAGAAACAGGTGCGCTTGCAGAAGCATCTGAGAAGCCTGAGACTCCAGCAAGTCTCCTTTTAATCTCGTTAGATGTCATTTGTGAATTTCTTTCATGCAAAGCCCTGTCAAAGGCAGAATTTGTTGCGAGAGTTCTTTTGCAGGACATGAACGTCACTTACAGGAAATGTTGAGTGTCCGCCTGCAGCGAAACCATTTGGAAACATACTCCAAACAGAAATGTGGCCAGATATAAACAAATTACTAGCGTTTTTTAAGCAGCAGTCCATCCAAAAATGAAAATCCCTGACTCACTCCCACATCGCTCCGAACCCACTTCACTTTCTTTCTTTAGTGGAGAACAAAAGAAGAGACATTGGCATGTTTAACTGAATTAGACCTTGAATGGCTTGTTATAAATTGAGAAGTCATGATGGCTATTTTGTCCGTTTCATGACTCAAGTGTTTTTTAATGTGAAGCTGTTTTTGTATTTTTGTCAGATACATCATTCAGTCATATGAATTATCTTATCTTTTGATTTGTATCCAATAAGATTCAAATAAACAAGGAAATAATCTAAAATCATTTCATTTCTAGAAAATCTATGTTGTGATTCATACAATTTTTATTTTTTTTACTGCCAACCTTAATTTAGCAAAAATAGACACGTTTATTTAATTTACTTTATTTACATTTATGCATTCAACCAAAAAAAAAAAATGTAGATTTGAAATTTAGCCAGGATAAATATATATATATGCCATTTAGCCTGATTTTTAAAGATATATTAAAGATATGTACATTAAGATAATGATTCATTTGTCATTTGTAAAAAATAATAATAATAATAATAATAATAAAAAATCAATAAAAAATAAACATAATAATAATAATAGTCACATGTTTATTTAGTTTAATTTTAGAGTGTAAAATAAATATTTTAAATAGAAAATAAATATTTTTAGCATTTAGCCAGAATTTTTCTTAAAAGATCGATATGTTAAGATAATAATTAATTTGTAAATATATATATATATATATTAATCATTATCTTAATATATTTCTCCTAAACAATCTAGCTAAATGGCAAATGCCAAATACCAAAAAAACTAAAACAAAAAAGCCTAATGCATAAATGTAATTTTAATTTATTTTATATATATATATACTGTATATATATATATATATATATATATATGCATTTAACCAGATTGTTTTTTAAAGATTATAAAATTATTAATGTTAATACATTAAAAAAAATATATATATATATAAATTAAAATTACATTTATGCATTTATGCTTTTTTTTGTTTATTTGTTTTGGTATTTGGCATTTAGCTAGATTTTTAGGAGAAATATGTTAAGATAATGATTAATTTGTAAAACTAGTCACATGTAAAAAAAATTTGGATTTAAACAATTTTTTACAGATACATTAAGATAATGAATACATGATGAAGATAATGCTTATATGAAGCTCTGAAGTCCATCCTGAGACATCTTCAAACAGAGGAGCTGCAGGATGATGATGATGATGATGATGATTTGAAGCGGAGTGAGTGAAAGTGGCGTGTTTGAGTCGCGGCGGTTGCCCTTTGATTCCCAGCAGGACTGTGCGTCCCGCTCCAGAAAGCCTCTCAGGCCTGATGAAAGGCTCTCGGTGGGAAGAGCTTTGATGGTCGGGATCTCCTCGGCTGTCTGACCCAAGCGTCTCCATGGAAACAGCTCTTCCGTCCGGCTCGCCCCGCAGGCGGACGCCCCATGAGTCCCAATGCAGCTCATCCTCCATCGACCAGGAGACGCTGCAGCGAGCAGACGCTGCCCACAACAAAGCCAGGCCGCGATTTCACAAAAATTAACTCACTCGCTCTCATTAATATCTTTTTAAATGTTATTACGGAGGTCGAATAGGCTATGGTCAAAGCATCACATTATGCAAATACACTTGAATTTTATTTTTTAATTAATTAATTTTTTGGAAGATTACTGTAGTACGTTTAGTACCATTTCAGTCTTTCTACTTCAAAATTTGCTCTGTCTTTGTAATCAGAGTCTCCGAGCTATTGACTAATTTACTGTCAATTTCTGATTAAAAATTGTTTGCACACCAAAGTTTTTTCAGTGCATGTAAACGTTACCCAAAACCTCACTGAATGCATTGCAGACGTGCGGCTAGAGTTTCCTTCAGACGTCTGTGCCATTAAACCACATGCAATGAATGCATTAAGAATCCGTACAACTGCACTATTATTGCTGCGTAGGGCTGTCAAAAAAAAATTTGAATTTCGAATATTCATCGAATTAAAAAAAAAAATCCAGTTGCATTCGAATTTAAAGTCTGCGTCAGCCATCAGGCAGCTTATCAGCGGCGCACGAGATGCGATGACGATGTATGTGTCATTGATTGCATTTGAATGCTTTTGTTAGCCTGTCCAGTTGAAGCCACTAGATGCGGCGCTGCTACGTTGTTCATTCAATATATTGCTGAAAACGAGAGCATCAGTGCATGAAGATGTTGTTTACGTCAAAACCGAATCCAAGCCATTCACACAGAACGCATATTTATCACACTTTCTAGAAGGACATCTATCAGCGTTGCACTCGCGTCTCGCACAAGAGAGCCGCATGTTTAGAAAGCCATGTAAAATTAAGCAAGTTCAACTTTTAAAAAAACATGTCTCAAGACGTTATGGCGGTTTTCCCCATCCCACTGCATCTCATGTTTTTAAATGAAGAAAGTGCTACTCTTTGTGATTGGTTTTCGGTCCTTTGTATTAAACTAGCCGATACATACATGCATGGTGCTGGTTTTTTTTCTAATTGTTTAAGCAACTTTATTAATTATATATGGTTTATAAACATTATTTTAAACATTATGCACTTTTTTTCAAAGATAGTCGTGTTATTTTATTACGCTTTGAAGAAACGTGCAAACAGAGGAGCTGCAGGATGATGATGATGATGATGATGATTTGAAGCGGAGTGAGTGAAAGTGGCGTGTTTGAGTCGCGGCGGTTGCCCTTTGATTCCCAGCAGGACTGTGCGTCCCGCTCCAGAAAGCCTCTCAGGCCTGATGAAAGGCTCTCGGTGGGAAGAGCTTTGATGGTCGGGATCTCCTCGGCTGTCTGACCCAAGCGTCTCCATGGAAACAGCTCTTCCGTCCGGCTCGCCCCGCAGGCGGACGCCCCATGAGTCCCAATGCAGCTCATCCTCCATCGACCAGGAGACGCTGCAGCGAGCAGACGCTGCCCACAACAAAGCCAGGCCGCGATTTCACAAAAATTAACTCACTCGCTCTCATTAATATCTTTTTAAATGTTATTACGGAGGTCGAATAGGCTATGGTCAAAGCATCACATTATGCAAATACACTTGAATTTTATTTTTTAATTAATTAATTTTTTGGAAGATTACTGTAGTACGTTTAGTACCATTTCAGTCTTTCTACTTCAAAATTTGCTCTGTCTTTGTAATCAGAGTCTCCGAGCTATTGACTAATTTACTGTCAATTTCTGATTAAAAATTGTTTGCACACCAAAGTTTTTTCAGTGCATGTAAACGTTACCCAAAACCTCACTGAATGCATTGCAGACGTGCGGCTAGAGTTTCCTTCAGACGTCTGTGCCATTAAACCACATGCAATGAATGCATTAAGAATCCGTACAACTGCACTATTATTGCTGCGTAGGGCTGTCAAAAAAAAATTTGAATTTCGAATATTCATCGAATTAAAAAAAAAAATCCAGTTGCATTCGAATTTAAAGTCTGCGTCAGCCATCAGGCAGCTTATCAGCGGCGCACGAGATGCGATGACGATGTATGTGTCATTGATTGCATTTGAATGCTTTTGTTAGCCTGTCCAGTTGAAGCCACTAGATGCGGCGCTGCTACGTTGTTCATTCAATATATTGCTGAAAACGAGAGCATCAGTGTGGAGAAGATGTTGTTTACGTCAAAACTGAAACCAAGCCGTTCACACAGAACGTATATTTATCACATTTTCTAGAGGGACATCTATCAGCGTTGCACTCGCGTCTCGCACAAGAGAGCTGCATCTTTAGAAAGCCATGTTAAATTAATGCAAGTTCAACTTTTAAAAAAACATGTCTCAGGACATTATGGCGGTTTTCCCCATCCCACTGCATCTCATGTTTTTAAATGAAGAAAGTGCTACTCTTTGTGATTGGTTTTCGGTCCTTTGTATTAAACTAGCCGATACATACATGCATGGTGCTGGTTTTTTTTCTAATTGTTTAAGCAACTTTATTAATTATATATGGTTTATAAACATTATTTTAAACATTATGCACTTTTTTTCAAAGATAGTCGTGTTATTTTATTACGCTTTGAAGAAACGTGCAAAATATTTTGCTCGATGCGCCCTCTTGTGGCTTCAGGAAAGAGGCGTTTAATTCACGCCCACGTGTAGAAATCGAATATTCAAGCTGTTTATTCATTTTCTACCCCTGAACGAAAAACGAAAATTTTAACTGAATTCTCGTTTTTTACTTTTTGGGGGGGGGGGAATGTAAAAGGAGCCGTTTTTTTTTTTTTTTTTTTTTTCTACTTTCAATATTAAATCAAAAAGTGAATGAACGAATGATGCACGGATTCTGAAATTCACTCCAGTTTGATTCTTTCATCTATTTTTAGACACATGGGATGATTTTCTGTGTTTATGAGTCTCAGCCAGGTGTGTGTTTTGCCTCTGAGGAGAGCAGTGAGATTTATCTGGAGCCGTTTACCCCGCGGTGAAAACCAGCATCCGTCTTCCTTCATCGGAGCCCAATTCTTTGTTCTACAGCATCGGATCTGTCCCGAGGACGAGATTAGACCACAAACGCCTCCCCGGAGAGACGCCTCCCATGCACCAGGATGAGAAAAACGCTGTTTTAGCTTTCTCAGGATTTTCCTGGAGGGTCTTTGATGAAGCAGAGCCAGAGCAGAGATCGCTTTCGTCCAAAAGCAGCTTTGTCAAATATCAGGATAAGTGCATTAAATTAACGCTCTTCCTGTTTATCCCGTTTTAATGAGTCCGACTCAGCGTTTACATAACGCCCCATCTGCTAACATCTGCTCCGTTTCTGGAAGCAGCTCAGATGTGATATGTTTAAACTTATGTGAAAATAGCTGAAAATATTTCATTTGAATCACAGCCATGAAATATGATTTGCTATCACTAGTCTGATTGGACAAAACTGTGATCCGCCCCCAAGTGCAGGATGATGTCATCAATATTTTTGGTGCATTTCTTCAAGAGAAAAAGTACATTTTAATTGTGTAAAACTTATATCTATCTATAAGTTTTGGCAGTACAATAAAGGCCACAAAACTAATTTAAATCATGTGGTTATTGTTACTATTAAAAATCATTTTTAGTCTTTGAAGTAGTCAAAATTTATTAAAATTGAAGTACTAAATTGACCTAAAACTGAAATAAAAATTAATTAAAGCTATATAGAAATATTTAAAAAAACTTTTTAATTTTAATTTTAGTTAAATGATACACTAAAAAAACATACTTTTTAATTTTAGTTAAAAGATAAACTAAAATCGTTAAGCATAAAAACAATAAAAATTACAAAAACACACATACTTTTTAATTTTAGTTCAAATACAAACTAAAAAAAACTTTAAAAAAAAGAATAAAAATTACAAAAACACACATCATTTCTAATTTTAGTTAAAAACTTTAAACAAAAAAATAATAAAAATGACAAAACGCATACTTTTTTATTTTATTTAAAAGATAAAAGATAAAGTAAAAAAACAAAAAATGCTTTTTTCTTTTAATTTTAGTTGAAAATGCAACAAATTACTAAAACTAACTCAAATTAAAATGAAATGTCAAAATTCAATCCAATAAAAAAAATGATATAAAAACGATACTAGTACATCAATGATACTAAAATAACACTGGGCGGAGGGTGAAGGGAAATACGTTTCAGAGGTTTTTGATGAAAAATAAATGTAATTTTTATTTCTTTAGGATTACATGCACTGATGAGCGTTTCACATTAATTACTCAGAGGGATATAAGTAAATAAATGAAGATAAATTCAGTTTTAATTTAGGGACATTATCTGAATATCTTCATATTTCATTTACAAGTGAATGATCAGCAGAAAAGCTCATCAAAGACATTCAGATCTCACACATCTCAACATCTGCATGCGTTCAATAATCCAGATTTGATGTTTATGATGTTATGGGTTTGGATCGACATGAGGTGAGTAATTTTCATTTTGGGGGAATTATTCCTGAAATTCAACTTCGTCTGGTCTTGCATGAGTGGGTTTTGGTTACTGGTGTCCAGTTCAGGAGTTCAGCTTGACCCGCACAGCCCTTTTATTCTAGCTGAGATCTAGCTGAGTGATATTTGCATCCATTAATCATGAAGGCAGACCATCCTTCTGGAGCATCTGACGCTGGATGTCAGCGCTGTCACTCGTGTCCAGGCAGGAACGAATCCCAGCGCTAGTCAAGGGCACCTTCAATTCATCCGGGACGCTTTGTGACCCCTTCTCTCTTCTCTCTCTCTCTCTCTCTCTCTCTGACAGCTGTGCGGCTCAGAGATTCTGAACAGGGTGAAAGATACACAAGGATCGCAGGAATGGTGCTCACACACGAGATCCCTGGAGCTTCACTTCTCTGGAACGATTCTGGACACAACTGAGCTATTGTGGCAGATGTTCATGCCTTTGACAATAACTCTTCCTGTATGTAACTACTGATTCATTTGTGTCTATTTTTAGAATTTTAGGAGAAACATCTGAGTAAAGATTGATACTTTGTATCGCCTTCTTTCATTTAGGGACCCTTTTCATCATCCAATCAATTCCATGGTTAAAATTAGGCCCCGCCCACATTTTTTCTCATTAAATATCCTGCTCACGTCACATTATGGATTGTAAACCATTTTATTTTGTTCCCAAATTTAGCGTTTTCTGGATTTGTGTATCTGGATTCCAATTTGAATAGTTAATTCAACTGTAATCATTAAAAAGCATGTTGATAATAATCAATGAATTCATAAAACCTTTTACTTTTTGAAATGCATCCAAATGTTTCTTCTTTTACAAGAAAACATTGCATGTTTTTATTTATTTATTAAATATGATGTCATCAATATTTTTGGTGCATTTCTTCAAGAGAAAAAGTACATTTTAATTGTGTAAAACTTATATCTATCTATAAGTTTTGGCAGTACAATAAAGGCCACAAAACTAATTTAAATCATGTGGTTATTGTTACTATTAAAAATCATTTTTAGTCTTTGAAGTAGTCAAAATTTATTAAAATTGAAGTACTAAATTGACCTAAAACTGAAATAAAAATTAATTAAAGCTATATAGAAATATTTTAAAAAACTTTTTAATTTTAATTTTAGTTAAATGATACACTAAAAAAACATACTTTTTAATTTTAGTTAAAAGATAAACTAAAATCGTTAAGCATAAAAACAATAAAAATTACAAAAACACACATACTTTTTAATTTTAGTTCAAATATAAACTAAAAAAACTAAACAAAAAAAACTGTAATTACAAAAACACATACTTTTTCATTTTAGTTCAAATACAAACTAAAAAAAAACTTTAAAAAAAAGAATAAAAATTACAAAAACACACATCATTTCTAATTTTAGTTAAAAACTTTAAACAAAAAAATAATAAAAATGACAAAACGCATACTTTTTTATTTTATTTAAAAGATAAAAGATAAAGTAAAAAAACAAAAAATGCTTTTTTCTTTTAATTTTAGTTGAAAATGCAACAAATTACTAAAACTAACTCCAATTAAAATGAAATGTCAAAATTCAATCCAATAAAAAAAATGATATCATTTTTTTATTAAATAAAATGCTGCAAAGCAGATGGGTATTTATTTATTTATTTATATTGTTAATTATAAATACTAATTTCTGCCTTAATTTCTTCAAGTTAAACCAAACTTTTATTTTGGTGATTTGTATATTTGAATTTTTTTATTAAATAAAATGCTGCAAAGCAGATGGGTATTTATTTATATTGTTAATTATAAATACTAATTTCTGCCTTAATTTCTTCAAGTTAAACCAAACTTTTATTTTGGTGATTTGTATATTTGACCTTTAAGTGTTTCTCATTCATTGTGACAACAGTTATTTCCCATGTAATTCCCTATGAAATCTGTTTTATTCCCAAAATGTTCCCAAACTCTTTTTTGTTTTATTTTTTTAATCCCAATTTTAATGGGTAAATTACATTTTAATAATCAGAAAGCATGTCTAATCAATTGCGTTCATAAAACTTTAACAGTTTAAGAAATCTTTTGAAATTAAATGAATAAGTAACAGTTTCCTTACAACATAACATTGCAGTTTTATTTATTTATTTATGTTTGTCTGTCTGTCAAATAAAGTGCTTTAAATATTTTCACACTTATAAATAAGAATATAATTCTGTCTTAATTTCTTCAAGTTAAACCAAACTTTTATTTTGGCAATTTGTAGTGAAGACCGTTTTCCAGCTGAAATGCCTATAATCCATAATAACGTTTCCTCCAGTGATAAGTCACCTTGTCTGAATCAGGAGAGAAATTTGCACAGATCAAGCACCGTTTACAAGCCGTTTACAAACAGATCAAAACAGCTCTAAACAAATATGTGGCTGGATTTTGATGTGAGAGACAACAGGAGATGAACATTTTCAATGGAGGAAGTGTTATTATGGATTATGGACTTATATTTTAGTTAAAAACGTCTTGATGGATTTGTTTCAGCTTTTGTCTTCTCCAGATGTTAACTGATGGACTGGAGTGCTGTGGATTACTTCTGGATTATTGTGATGTTTTTATCAGCTGTTTGGACTCTCATTCTGACGGCACCCATTCACTGCAGAGCATCCGTTGCTGAGACACTGATGCAATGCTATATTTCTCCAAATCTGATGAAGAAACAAACTCATCTACTTCTTGGATGGCCCGAGAAAATTTCATCAAATTTTATTTTGTGGCTATAAATCAGCTTTAATCAGTTTAATATTGTTTGCCTTGAGCATCCAGTATACAAACTCAAACACCCCGCTCAGACTCATCTATGGAACCGTTTGTGGTCCAAATCTCGTCTCAGACTCGCTCCACCTGCATGAATGCCCTGCTGTCCCAATTAGAAGGGAAAGCTTCAGCCCGCGGCTCTCTGGTTTTACCCTGTTGGTCTCCATGGCCTTCCCACTGTCACTTAGAGCATATCTCACCACCACTCCGACAAGAAACACTCCATTTAATGCCTGTAATGATGCCACTATGAACTATGTGTGTGTGTGAGTGAGAGAGAGAGAGAGTTTGCATTGCGTAGGTGCGCACACAAATATCTGATATGATTTACAGCAACAGTAGAGAGCCAGTGAGAGTATTTATGTATGCATGCATTACAAAGGAGAAAGGAAGAGTAAATGACAATGAGACAAAGAGGGAGTGTGTCTGCAGAGAAATAATGAGGAAAAGCCAGCTGATTAATTCACATCATCTGTCTTGCATTTACATCTGGCCCACGGGCACAATAATCTCAGTCTAATGAGCTCAGGTGAGCCCAGATGCATGAGCCACATGAAGAAATCTATGATCAGAAGATCTAGAATCAAGAATGTGAGCTCAGATCTGAATTGAATGTGAATTGCTGTGCGACTCAAACTGAAAACATGTTCGCAACACATTTTACTTTCGTAATGTGACATATAAATGAGGGACACATGATTTTATCCATGAGGAACTGATTAGATGGTAAAAATGTTTACCAAAAAAATCTGAAATCAGTGTAATCAAGAATGTGAATTCAGATCTGAATTGAAAGTGAATTACTCTGGCTCAAAGTGAAAACATGTTTGCAACGCATTTGATGCATATCTGAGGGGAACTTAATTTTATCAGTGAGGAATTGATTCGATGGTGAAAAAAGCAATGAAATCTAAAATCAGTGGATCTAGAGTCAAAAATGTGAATTCAAATCTAAACTGAATTCAAATTGCTGTGTGACAAAGTGAAAACGTTGTGTAAATGACTTCTCATTACTTCAGACTTATGTGCCTCTAGAAGCTTGCGTTCTGTAAGTGAACGACGCTTTATTGTGCCATCTCAGAGAGGCACAAAATCAATTTCACTGACTTTTACATTAAATGTTCCCTCCTGGTGGAATGACCTGCCCAACTCAGTCCCAGCAGCTGAGTCCTTAACCATCTTCAAGAATCGGCTAAAAACACATCTTTTGCATCTTTATTTGACCCTCTAACTCTAGCACTCTCCATTCTAATTATATTCTTCAATTCTATTCTCTTTAAAAAAATGCCCCTTTTAGACTTGCACTCCATTCATTTACCAACTACTTGTTTTCTTAAAAAAAACTAACACTAGCTTCTCTATTCTTTTTATATTCTATCTATTTGTTTTCTTTTTATTTATTATACAATTAACAAAGAAGGCCTCTAACACTAGCTTGCACTATTCCTTTTCTATTATATCTGTTTTCTTTTTATTTATTATATGATTTAAAAAAAAACTTCATATCTGAGGGGAACTTAATTTTATCAGTGAGGAATTGATTCGATGGTGAAAAAAGCAATGAAATCTAAAATCAGTGGATCTAGAGTCAAAAATGTGAATTCAAATCTAAACTGAATTCAAATTGCTGTGTGACAAAGTGAAAACGTTGTGTAAATGACTTCTCATTACTTCAGACTTATGTGCCTCTAGAAGCTTGCGTTCTGTAAGTGAACGACGCTTTATTGTGCCATCTCAGAGAGGCACAAAATCAATTTCACTGACTTTTACATTAAATGTTCCCTCCTGGTGGAATGACCTGCCCAACTCAGTCCCAGCAGCTGAGTCCTATGTGACACATACCTGAGGGAACCTTGATTTTATCCATGTGGAAATGATTAGATGGTTAAAATTTTAAGAAATCTAAAATCAGAGGATCTAAAGTCAAGAATGTAAATTCAAATCTAAATTAAATGTGAATTGCTGAGTAACTTGCAGTGAAAACATTTTCACAATGCATTTGAAGCATATCTGAGGGAAACCATTTTATTCATGAGGAATTTTATTAGATGTTAAATATAATAAGAAATCTAAAATTGGAAGATCTAAAATCAAGAATTTGAATTCAAATCTGAATTTGATTGAACTGAATGTGAATTGCATCTTAAAAGTGAATGTGACACATATTACAGGAGGGGGGAACTTGATTTTATCCATGAAGAATTGATTGGGTGGTGAAAAGGTGGTGAAAAATAATATATAAAATATATAAGATATTATTTTAATGCCAAATTATGAAGATTGTTTTATAATAAAGTGCACTAATGAATGAATCAGTCATAATGAGACCAGAAACATGAGTTCTGAATTAATTTTGATTTTATCGTGACTAAAGAAAGGCTTGAAAGTGAAAGAGCAATTTCAGTGCAACTAGTGGCAGCAAATGGAATTGCATTCTGACCGATTTTTGCACTTTCCTTTGGTGTTGCTATCAGTGTTGGGGAAAGTTACTTTTAAAAGTAATGCATTAAAATATTGCGTTACTTCCTAAAAAAGCAGCTAATTATGTTACTTAGTTACTTTTTATGGAAAGTAATGTGTTACGTTACTTTTGCGATACTTTTTCAAATCTGGGCAGGGCTTGCTTGTTTGTTTTTAATATAAAAAAGTTCTATTTTTGGCAAACGTAAAAGCCCTTTAACACCAAAAGTGAAATGAATAAGCCTCAAGCTGAAGG
>NW_015506074.1:212332-218320 GCF_001515645.1 Sinocyclocheilus grahami
CCATCTTCAAGAATCGGCTAAAAACACATCTTTTGCATCTTTATTTGACCCTCTAACTCTAGCACTCTCCATTCTAATTATATTCTTCAATTCTATTCTCTTTAAAAAAATGCCCCTTTTAGACTTGCACTCCATTCATTTACCAACTACTTGTTTTCTTAAAAAAAACTAACACTAGCTTCTCTATTCTTTTTATATTCTATCTATTTGTTTTCTTTTTATTTATTATACAATTAACAAAGAAGGCCTCTAACACTAGCTTGCACTATTCCTTTTCTATTATATCTGTTTTCTTTTTATTTATTATATGATTTAAAAAAAAACTTGCTATGTGTACTGTGTTAAGCTAACTGAGACTTGTTATAGCACTTGTATATCATTCCTCTTTTGTTGATTTTAATTGCTTCTATTGTCCTCATTTGTAAATCACTTTGGATAAAAGCGTCTGCTAAATGACTAAATGTAAATGTAAATGTGATGCATATCTGAGGAAAACTTGATATTATTCATAAGAAATTGATTGGATAGTAAAAATGATAAGAAATCTAAAATCAGAAGATCTAGAGTCGAGAATGTGAATTCAGATCTGAACTGAATGTGGATTGTTGTGACTTAAATTAAAAACATGTTCACAATGCATTTTGCTTCTATAAATGTGATGCATATCTGAGGGAAACCTGATTTTATCCATGAGGAATTCATTAGTGAAAAAGTGAGGAAATCTAAAATAAGATCTAGAGTCAAAAATGTCAATTCAGATCTAAATTGAATTGCAATCTGAATTGCTGTGCGACTCAAAGTGAAAACTTGTTTGCAACACATTTTACTTCCACAATGTGACACATACCTGAGGGAACCTTGATTTTATCCATGTGGAAATGATTAGATGGTTAAAATTTTAAGAAATCTAAAATCAGAGGATCTAAAGTCAAGAATGTAAATTCAAATCTGAATTAAATGTGAATTGCTGAGTAACTTGCAGTGAAAACATTTTCACAATGCATTTGAAGCATATCTGAGGGAAACCATTTTATTCATGAGGAATTTTATTAGATGGTAAATATAATAAGAAATCTAAAATTGGAAGATCTAAAATCAAGAATTTGAATTCAAATCTGAATTTGATTGAACTGAATGTGAATTGCATCTTAAAAGTGAATGTGACACATATTACAGGAGGGGGGAACTTGATTTTATCCATGAAGAATTGATTGGGTGGTGAAAAGGTGGTGAAAAATAATATATAAAATATATAAGATATTATTTTAATGCCAAATTATGAAGATTGTTTTATAATAAAGTGCACTAATGAATGAATCAGTCATAATGAGACCAGAAACATGAGTTCTGAATTAATTTTGATTTTATCGTGACTAAAGAAAGGCTTGAAAGTGAAAGAGCAATTTCAGTGCAACTAGTGGCAGCAAATGGAATTGCATTCTGACCGATTTTTGCACTTTCCTTTGGTGTTGCTATCAGTGTTGGGGAAAGTTACTTTTAAAAGTAATGCATTAAAATATTGCGTTACTTCCTAAAAAAGCAGCTAATTATGTTACTTAGTTACTTTTTATGGAAAGTAATGTGTTACGTTACTTTTGCGATACTTTTTCAAATCTGGGCAGGGCTTGCTTGTTTGTTTTTAATATAAAAAAGTTCTATTTTTGGCAAACGTAAAAGCCCTTTAACACCAAAAGTGAAATGAATAAGCCTCAAGCTGAAGGGAAAGTAAATTCACGTCTGTACAGTAGAATGCAGAAGAAGAAAGTTCAGCACACTTCAGCAATAAAAAAAAACTAAAGAAGCACAAATGTTTATCTAGAGGCATTTTTGTTTATTCGTATGGTTGAATTGGATCATTGGATTAAATACTTAAAGGATATTTGTGTTACCATTTAATTATTGCAGGTTTGCGTCATATTCTGAGTTGCATTTCATGGTTTTTATTTATTTTGAGGAATACTGAATCTGTTTTTTTTTTTAAGTGAGATGAATTAATTACAATCAATAAATGGGAAAAAAGTAACTGGCGTTACTTATTTGAAAAAGTAACTCAGATATTCTCTTGTAAATTAAAAAGTAATGCGTTACTTTACTAGTTACTTGAAAAAAGTAATCTGATTACGTAACTCACGTTACTTGTAATGCGTTACCCCCAACACTGGTCACTATTGGTGCAGAAATTAATTTACTAAACATGCTGTTTGAGATTTTCAACAGAAAAAAAGTTTTAATATATTTAAATAAATCATCAAGGGTTTAAACCAACTGCAAGGTCATTATGAGTGAATAAAAACTTGTATTGCATAACTGAAAATGTATGAATAACTCTTGATTTTATGTAAAAAATAATATTAAATAATAAGCTATTATTTAATGAAAGATTATGAAAATTATTTTATAATAACATACACCAGTGAATCATTCACAATAAGACTGGGAACACTGATTAAGTGTTAACTTTTTGACTTTAAAGAAAGACATTAAAGGGATAGTTCACCCCAAAATAAAAATGTGATGTTTATCTGCTTACCCCCTGCAGGGCATCCAAGATGTAGGTAACTTTGTTTCTTCAGTAGAACACATTTGATGATTTTTAACTTTAACCGTTGCAGTCTATCAGTCGTATAATGCATGGCAATGGTAACAAAATCTATGAGAGTAAAAAAAACATGCACAGACAAATCCAAATTAAACCCTGCGGCTCGTGACGACACATTGATGTCCTAAGACACGAAACGATCGCTTTGTGCCAGAAACCCAACAGTATTTATATCATGTTTTACCTCTAATGCACCACTATGTCCAACTGTCTTTGTACGCGCGCACGGCATCCGGTGCGTGAGGTGTGTACGCGCTCTGCCGTAGTTTACGTTAATGGGTGTGTTGTCGCGGGAGGAGCAAACGACAGACACAGTTTATTAACAGAAAATAAACAAAGTGTCCAGAAAAAAGGGAATCAAGTGCCCAAAACAAACAGGGGATCTGGTGTCCTCGTCGTGCTGCGGGTTTCGTGAAGGGAAGGGCAGTGGTCAGGAAGGAAGGAAGGATCCAGGTAAGGGGCAGAGTCCGGCAGCTGCACACGCTCCCCTCTCCGGTCCGGGGCGCGAGGGGCGGCGGCTTCTATCAGCAGCTTCGTCCTTCTCTCTGCCCACGGTGCTTGAAGGGACTAGACGGCCCAGCATCCTTGCCCGACGGCTGTGTAACAGGTGCGGTTCTTGTCCGGACTGCGGGTCCGGCAGCTCACAACTCAGGCGGCACGGGAGTCCCTCTACGCACCCCTCCTGGACCCACGAGGACAGAATAAAGGGTTCAAAGGGGAAATGGTGTTCAAAATAAACAGGGGATCTGGTGTCCTCGTCGTGCTGCGGGGTACGTGAAGGTGGGGCAGTGTTCGGGAAGGAAGGGTCCAGGTAAGGGACGGAGGCCGCACGTGCTCCACTCTTCGATCCGGGGCGCAAGGAGCGGCGGCTTCTTTTAGCGGCTTCATCCTTCTCTCTGCCCACGGTGCTTGAAGGGACTAGACGGCCCAGCATCCTTGC
This sequence comes from Sinocyclocheilus grahami, assembly GCF_001515645.1. NCBI lineage: Eukaryota > Metazoa > Chordata > Actinopteri > Cypriniformes > Cyprinidae > Sinocyclocheilus > Sinocyclocheilus grahami. The sequence goes on from NW_015506074.1 coordinate 215,872, forward strand.
CCGACGGCTGTGTAACAGGTGCGGTTCTTGTCCGGACTGCGGGTCCGGCAGCTCACAACTCAGGCGGCACGGGAGTCCCTCTACGCACCCCTCCTGGACCCACGAGGACACCAGCGTGCATGCACGGGGAAGAGACCGTTAGCACAGGTTTTGTATATCCGAGCTCATGCACCTCCGTTTTTGAGTAAGCCTTGCCAAAATGATCCACAAATAATACTTTTTCACTCAAAAACTGCAATGCATAAATTCAGATCATCCAATCGTTTCCAAAGATAAATACAAAACCTGTGCTAATTGAAACAATCATTGGCACTGATGGGGGAAAGTTGCTTTTAAAAGTAATGCATTTCAACATTACTCCATAAAAAAGTATATATTTGCTTTACTTAGTTACTTTTTAATGTAATGCATTGCATCACTTTTGCATTACTTTTTGTCACCTGGGCTGGGTTTGCGTATTTTCTTTTACATCAAAACCCTCAAAACTTATATTTTTGGCAACTGTAAAGGCTCTTTCACACCAAAAGTGAAATTAATAATTTCCCAATTGAACTCGCATTACTTACGTGAAAAAGTAACTCCGATATTTTTGTTGTAAATTTAAAAGTAATGTGTTACTAGTTACTAGAAAAATCAAAGTAATCTGATTAACCCCAACGCTGCCCACGGTCAACCAGCTCCAAAAACAAATACAAAACCTGTGCCAATTGAAAGAAAACAAGTTGATAAGAAGATTGATTCCAGTGGTTGAATCCTCAGTTTTTAAGTAAACACTGCTTTTTTTCACTTGAAAACTGTGATGCATAAGCTCAAATAAGCCAAAAATGTACAAAAATACAAAATCTGTGCTAATTGCAACAATATAAGTTGATTATTTACAAGCTATTTTTATGTAGGCTGGTCATTTTTGAGTGTGTGTGTGTGTGTGTGGGGGGGGGGGGGCCCCAAAAAACACACAATTTTTTTTTTTTTTTTTTTTTTTTTTTTGTGGATAGTTGTTATACCCTGTATGAGCAAAGTCAGTAAGCTTCATTCCAATGCGATAGTATTAACAAGACCTGAATGACCTGAACACACGTTTACAAATGCACAGTTGTTATGGACAATTATAGTTTTACCTTTGAAGAGGAACGCTCTCGTGTCATCGTGGAAACCTTGCACCTGTGTCACGCCGGAGAACCCTTCTGCAGGACTGAACTCTTGGAAAACGCTGATCCGAACCGCCGGATCCACTCCGAACGCAGCGACTTCAACACAATCACAGCACACACCATTAAAACAAAGATTTCACATCGGTAAGCACATTACAGCATTCAGGATTCACACACGCACGCCTTCAGACCAATGCATTTCCAACACTTTTCCAGGCGTTTGCAATTACTGCATATAGGGCTGTTTAAAAAAGCATCCTCTTTCGTGACTTCCATTGACTCTTCCAGGCTTGGAATTCTAAAATTCCAGTTTTCTGTGCGCGTGGGAACCCTGTAGCCTATATGTTACATGTTTCATCAAGTCATTTATTTACACAGCGCTTTATAGGCTACAATACATAAAAACAGTAGTGTTGTAAATCACTTATAGCTGTACAAGAGCACTAGATATAAAAAATTTAAAAAATTATTATATCTTTTTTTTTTTCCAATTATTTTGTACCGTGATGATAGCACGGAATGCACCTCTGTATCAGTGATTACTGACTTGGACAGCTGCATGGAGATAAATGAAATTATGATTATGATAAGTAATTATGATTATCATAATCATCGCCGATATCTCTGCCTACCTGCTGCCGCGCAGAATAATCCAACAAGCAGCTTCAATAATCCCATGGTGGATAATACAATCAGTCCATGCTGCGATAGCTACAATCACATAAAAGCGGGGTTGCTCGTCCTCATTCACACATTCCCACCGGAGGAGAGGAGCATCACCGGAGCTTAACGGGTCCTGGGAGCTGCACAGGTGGTTCTGCTGGGTTACTGCGCAGCGCATCAGACTGACTGCAGACCGAGCGCGAGGATCCGCCAGCCTGAGAGAGAGAGAGAGAGAGACAGAGAGAGACAGAGAGAGAGAGGAACGCACGGAGCTCGCAGTCCCTCTGGTGGCGCAAGCTGTGATTCCATTGAAAGGTTGGAGATGTCGGATGTGTGTAAAACACGTAACATTATGATTACATTATTACAATTCAAATGAAACATTGATTCCTATATTTTAATATATAGGCTTATATATTAAAATATAGCTTAGGCTACTTCATGATATTGATTCATTATTATGTAGTTGACTTATGTGTTTGTTTGTTTGTTTGTTTGCTTGTTTGCTTTTGTTTGTTTGTTTGTTCTTGTTTGTTTGGTTTTGTTTGTTTGCTTTTGTTTGTTTGTTTGTTTGCTTTAGTTAGTTTGTTTGTTTGTTTGTTTGTTGGTTTGTTTGTTTGTTTGTTTGTTTGCTT
>NW_015506074.1:219429-223560 GCF_001515645.1 Sinocyclocheilus grahami
TTTGTTTGTTTGTTGGTTTGTTTGTTTGTTTGTTTGTTTGCTTGCTTTTGTTTGTTTGTTTGCTTTTGTTTGTTTGTTTGTTTGCTTTAGTTAGTTAGTTTGTTTGTTTGTTTGTTTGTTTGTTTGTTTGTTTGCTTGCTTGCTTTTGTTTGTTTGTTTGTTTGCTTGCTTTTGTTTGTTTGTTGGTTTGTTTGTTTGCTTTAGTTTGTTTGTTTGTTTGTTTGTTTGTTTGCTTTAGTTTGTTTGTTTGTTTGTTTGCTTGCTTTTGTTTGTTTGTTTGTTTGTTTATTCTTGTTTGTTTGCTTTTGTTTGTTTGTTTGCTTTAGTTTGTTTGTTTGTTTGTTTGCTTTAGTTTGTTTGTTTGTTTGTTTGCTTGCTTTTGTTTGTTTGTTTGCTTTTGTTTGTTTGTTTGCTTGCTTTTGTTTGTTTGTTTGTTTGTTTGCTTGCTTGCTTGCTTGCTTTTGTTTGTTTGTTTGTTTGTTTACGAATGAATGAAAGTCATTTTCTGAAAATGAAAGTCACAATCTTGAAATCTATTAAACTTTTCCACAGAAGTTGTCCAGGGGGGGGGGAAGCATACTTAATTGTTTTGTTTGTTTATTTATTTATTTATTTATTTATGAAAGTACATTTTCTGATTAAACCCAATCTTGAAAACTCTGTCGAAACGTTTCACTGATATTGTCCACACAAAAAAAGAGTACTTGACATGTTGATTAATGATATAGTTTCATATATATTTTATTTTATTTTATTTATGAATGAATTAAAGTCATTTTATGTTCAAACAAAAATTTGAAAAACTGTATTAAACTTTTCCACTAATAATTTTCTGGGGGAAAAAATATGATTTAATATATAGATCCATTAATTGCATTTATTTATTTATTTATTTATGAATGAATGAAATAATTTTCTATTCAAACACAAATTAGAAAACCTTATTTTTTTCCCCCACAGATATTGTCTAAAATATATCCAACATACTTAAAGGGATAGTTCACCCAAAAATGAAAACTGTGTCATCATTTACTCACCCTCATGTCGTTCCAAACCTGTATGCGTTTCTTTCTTATGTTGAACACAAAAGAAGATATTTTGAAGATATTTTGAAGACTCAAACAGTTGTTGGTCAGAAATACGATGGAAGTCAAAGGGCACCATCAACTGTTTGATTACCAGCATTCTTTAAAATATCTTCTTTTATGTTCAACATAAGGAAGCGTGTTGATTCATGCTACAGATTCATTATTATATACATGACTTGCTTGTCTCAATGCATGCCTGTGTGGTTTTAGCTTAACCCTGGAGGACAGAATTCATAAACTGTTCAGTGTTAGACAGTTTTAAACTAGTTGTTTTAAATAGTGAGCCCATGAATCCTCCCAAACAAGCTTTAACCAGCGGCAAAGGTTTCGAGTTCACTCTTAAAAATAAAGGTTCCAGAAGGCAAGACGTCATAGAAGAACCGTTTTGGTTCCTCAAAGAACCTTTCAGTGAAGAGTTGTTCTTAGTGTGAAGAACATTCTGTGCAGTGTAGAGATTCCAGCGCTGTTAAAGATTCTTTATGGAACCACTGATACCAATAAAGAACCTTTATTTTTAAGAGTGCTCCATAAAGGTGTGACCCAGAAATGTCTGTGGAACACAAACCCTGTTTAATCTTACTCACGTAGTCCTGAGAGCCGAGTCCCTGGTGTGCTGTTATGCTTATGTATAATTGAACAGGGTTGTTTTCTCTTTATTAAAATGCGTCAGTTCTCAGATCCGCACGGTTTCGTAGACTCTGAGATTCTCTGTAGAAAGTGCAGCTGGTTTGGTTATCAGGAGCTGGTGTGGCATCGTTCTGGAGACGCTGAGAATTGATTTTTCTCTCATGTGGTCAGTTTTGAATTGAACAGGGCAGAGACTCTTACAGCCATTAAAATCAGAGCCGGTCTCAAAGCGCACGCTGTGACAGCCGTACGAGACGCTTCACTTCACTGCGACTACATTACATGTGTTTGACCTTTCTGTTATACAGCTGAAACACAATCGCTGCGATCTTTATGATTACTTTAAAATTGAAAGATTGCCTCAGAGAGTAGTTTATAGTAGTATGGTGGTAGTTTTTTATATTGCCAAAGCATTCATCCAAATAACAAGTAATAAAAATAACATAAAAGCTGTGTCATAAAGCATAAGGTGCCAATAACGATGGAAAAATAAGTATAAAATAAATTAAGCATTTAACGAATTGATTTTTATTTAATTTACATTAATATTATAATAAAGACGTTCATTTTAATTTACATTAATATTATATTCAATAATCTATATTTGTATCCATATATAATGCATTATTTGTATTTTTGTATTTATAATTATCAATAATGTATTGTATACAGTATAGTTATTATTTATATTTTTATGTGTAATTAATGATATATTAGTTATATTTATGCATTAATTTTTTTTTTTTTTTTGTAATATAATAACTAATATTATAAACCAATTGTGTATATATATATATATACTGCATTTATAAATAATTAAATTTATTTTATATATTTATATAAAATATTTACATAATTGTATTTAAAATATTTTATAATTTTTAATTATTTAATTTAATTTAATACATGTTACTGAGTATTTTATCTTTTTTTTGTTTGTTTTTTCAGATTGTGGTTTTTCTACAAGGCTTTCAGTTTGAAATCAGGTCACCTTTTTCACTCCGGCCTTTTTTTTGACACATCTGTGACGCTGTTCTTGTTCTGAAATGAGTTCGACTAGTCTCTTATTCTTAACAAGACGAGAACTCTCTTGGAAACTGACCTAGTAAATCAAGCGGTCAAGCTGTGTTTTGGCTCTGAACAGAGGGGCTTTTCTCGGCCCTGGCGACCCGTTTGGCGGCACTGAAAGGCCAGAGCGTCTTATCTGAGAGCCGGCGGCCGTTATGGAGTCTGAGGCTCTCCTGCAGCGGTGAAACACTGCTCACGTTCACAGCTAATCCCTGCAGATCCCATAATAAAGGAGTAAAGGATCAACAACAGCCAAACTCCCAATAAAGCCTGACAGAGCGGATCCGTCCCGGCTCTCGAAGGCCTCTGACACCCACATGCAACTCAGCGAGAATCTAATATCACCTCCGATGTGAGACAGCTGCGGGTCACAGAGGGCCACCGCATATTTGAATAGAGCTCATAACTCTTCCGCCGGAATTCATTACTCGCTTTTAATATTTTTGGTCAGCCGAGAGAGAGAGAGAGAGGATGTTTCTGATGTGATTGACAGCAATTCATGATGAGACATGATGACAGAAAACCTGTCAACAATAACATACGATGACCCTCTCCCGCTGTCCAGCATGAACACAGATTCAGAAAGAATCTCACTGATGTCTGCTTATATGGTGTTCTGTGTGCTTCCACGTGTGTTTTTGCTGGTTGCTACGTGGTTGTAAATATTTTGGGTGGTTGCTACGTTGTGCTATGTTGTTGCAAATGTTTTGGGTGGTTGCTAGGGTGTTGCTATGTGGTTGCAAATAATTGGGTGGTTGCTAGGGTGTTGCTATATGGATCCAAATGTGTTTGGGTAGTTGCTAGGGTGTTGCTATGCGGTTGCAAATGTTTTAGGTGGTTGCTCAGATGTTGGGTTGCAAATGTTTTGGGTGGTTGCTATGTGGTTCCAAATGTGTTTTGGGTGGTTTTCAGGCAGTTGCTATGAGGTTGCAATTGTTTGGGTGGTTGCTAGGCTGTTGCTATGAGGTTCCAAATGCCTTTTAGGTGGTTGCTAGGCAGTTGCTATGTGGTTGCAAATGTTTTGGGTGGTCACTAGGCAGTTGCTATGTGTTCCCAAATGTTTTTTGGGTGGTTGCTAGGGTGTTGCTTTGTGGTTCCAAATGTTTGGCTGGTTGCTAACGTGTTACTAGAGTGTCATGGCTGGTTGCCAGGTGTTTTCTTCAAGCACTGCAGGACAATGCATGCACTGAACCTTTAGAAGTTGACTCAGATTAATGTGAATACTAATAATCGTTACATGTGCCTTAGCAAACACCACTAACTAATTAGCTTAATCTAAGTACAACAGAAGTCAATGTGTGTGCGTGTGTGTGTGTGTGCGTGTGTGTGTGTGTGTGTGTGTGTGTGT
>NW_015506074.1:223631-238487 GCF_001515645.1 Sinocyclocheilus grahami
GTGTGTGTGTGTGTGTGTGTGTGTGTGTGCGTGTGTGTGTGTGTGTGTGTGTGTTTTGTGCCCATCAGTTATTGATGTTGTAGCTGATGGGACTGAAACACAATAATACTGTCGTCCTCGCAGCATGTCATTTTATAAAGTGCCACCAGTAAAATAAAATAATTCAAACACAATCTGAAGCCTTTTCCAGACCCTCAGGAAATAACAACAGAGAGAGACACTTAGAAAGGAGAATGAAAAAACTCCAAAAGTGCCCAGTTTTCCCCTTATTTGTGTTATTGAAAGTGAAAAGCAACAGCTAAGCAACAAGCGTGTGTTCAGAGACTGTGCTGGAGCAGTAAATAAAGCAACACAATCTGAAGCCTTTTCCAGACAACAGCAGCCACTTGAGACCCTCAGGAAATAACAACAGAGAGACACTTAGAAAGGAGAATGAAAAAACTCCAAAAGTGCCCAGTTTTCCCCTTATTTGTGTTATTGAAAGTGAAAAGCAACAGCTAACCTCAGGAAATAACAACAGAGAGAGACACTTAGAAAGGAGAATGAAAAAACTCCAAAAGTGCCCCAGTTTTCCCCTTATTTGTGTTATTGAAAGTGAAAAGCAACAGCTAAGCAACAAGCGTGTGTTCAGAGACTGTGCTGGAGCAGTAAATAAAGCGAGAAGCACCTGTGTGATGATCTTTGCTCACCTGTGCAGCGCTGCGGGCCTCGACTGATGCTGTTTCTGCTGAACTGTGGGAATGAGTTTCTCAAGTACACTGGCATGTTTTCACACATTCTGAATGCAGAGATGCAGAGATGTTCATCTTGGTTTAATTTGTGTTCGAGTATCTGAATCACAGACCACCAAAAACCACAAAACTTGTTTCGTTGCATAACCCTTAAAAATTCACCATGCCATTAAGTTTACTACTGTAAACGAATCAGTTAATACGGCCTTTCCTCAAATTCTAGCCAAAATCTACCACAAAATCTAGATAAAAATCCTTCCTTATTATAATTAAGACTTTATAGAAAAAAGCACTAGCGTACTGTGGTACATTCTATCAGATGGTAACACTGTGGTACATTCACTGTGTTTTTTCCATGGATTTTCTAATTATTTTTTTAAAATACCATGGTATTATGATATAGTACATGTCTAAAACCATGTTTAAAACATGGTAATACTATAGTATTTCTATTAGTGAAGCATGATCAGCTGATTTTAGTAATGCCACAGCAGTGACTGTCATTTATTGTAAAACACTGACCCCTAGTGACACAAAACTGACTTCACACTGTTTCACACGATTGATCACATTTGTGACCCTGGACCACAAAACCAGTCATAAAGGTCAATTTTATGAAATTGAGATGTATACATCATCCGAAAGCTGAATAAATAAGCTTTCCATTGATGTGTGGTTTGTTAGGATAGGACAATATTTGAAAATCTGGAATCTGAGGGTGCAAAAAAAATCTAAATATTGAGAAAATCATCTTTAAAGTTGTCCAAATGAAGTTCTTAGCAATGCATATTACTAATCAAACATTAAGTTTTGATATATTTACGGTAGGACATTTACAAAATATCTTCTTGGAACTTGATCTTTACTTAATATCCTAATGATTTTTGGCATAAATGTATAATTTTGGCCCATATTGTTGGCTATTGCTACAAATATCCCCCAGCGACTCAACACTGCTTTTGTGCTCGTAATACCAAGTTTGAAGCATTTGCTCAAATAAGTACAAGCTAGAAAGGGAAGGAATACATTTTTTTTAAATTTAGGATCAATAATCTGAGACTAACTTAAGTAACATTAAAATGACAATAATGACACATATGTGTATATAATGTGTATTTTTTCAGTCATCTCCTGTTATTTGATACTTTCATAATCCTTTTCAAAGCAATAAGCCATGAAAACCCAATTTAAGGCTGTTCCCGATGTGATCCAGCCTCAGGAGGTTTGCTTTGACAAATTGATAAATGTGTATGTTTTATCTGTGACTATTCGTTTTATTTAAGTAAGCTTTCATATTAGGGTAATTTACAGATGCAATAATAACAATACGGAAGGCCGTTCTGCCACGTAAGAAAAAAATATTTGGGCAAATCATAATTATGACATAAAAAGTATCACATTGAAATTTTCAAACTCATGATTATAACTTAGTATGTCTTTTTTTTTAGCTTACTGTCCTTATTATAACTTTTTATGTCATTGCTTTGTCAGACCTAATTTAGACTAATTATTACTTAGATATATCTTTTACCTTTTGTCATAATTTTGTCTACGTATGTATCTATCTATCTATCTATATATATATATATATATATATATATATATTATAATAATAATTACTAAGAATCTGCTAATGTAGACTTTTTATTTAATAATTATGACTTAGTGTCTTAGATTTTTATTTCATAATTATTACTAATATTCTTGAATTTTTATCTCATCATGATGACTTAGTGTCTCATAATTCAGACTTTCATTTCATTATTATGACCTAGTATCTCATATTTTAACTTTTTGTCATAATTTTGACTTTTTATTTCATTATTACGCCTTTCTGATGTGATTGACTGCAATTCATGATGAGACATGATGACAGAAAACCTGTCAACAATAACACACGATGACCCTCTCCCGCTGTCCAGCATGAACACAGATTCAGAAAGAATCTCACTGATGTCTGCTTATATGGTGTTCTGTGTGCTTCCACGTGTGTTTTTGCTGGTTGCTACGTGGTTGCTACGTGGTTGTAAATGTTTTGGGTGGTTGCTACGTTGTGCTGTTGTTGCAAATGTTTTGGGTGGTTGCTAGGGTGTTGCTATGTGCTTGCAGATAATTGGGTGGTTGCTATGTGGATCCAAATGTGTTTTGGGTGGTTGCTAGGCTGTTGCTATGTGGTTGCAAATGTTTTGGGTGGTTGCTATGTGGTTCCAAATGTGTTTTTGGGTGGTTGCTAGGCGGTTGCTATGTAGTTTCAAATGTTTTAGGTGGTTGCTAGGCTGTCGCTGTGTGGTTGCAAATGTTTTAGGTGGTTGCTAGGCTGTCGCTGTGTGGTTGCAAATGTGTTTTGGGTGGTTGTTAGGGTGTATATTTGGTTGTAAATGTGTTGGATGGTTGCAAATATTGTAGGTGGTTGCTAGGGTGTTGCTATGTGGTTGTGAATGTGTTTTGGGTGGTTGTTAGGCAGTTGCTAAGAGGTTGCAATTGTTTGGGTGGTTGCTAGGCTGCTGCTATGTGGTTCCAAATGTGATTTGTGTGGTTCCTGAGGTGTTGCTATGTGGTTGCAAATGTTTTGGGTGGTTGTTAGGGTGTATATTTGGTTGTAAATGTGTTGGATGGTTGCAAATATTGTAGGTGGTTGCTAGGGTGTTGCTATGTGGTTGTGAATGTGTTTTGGGTGGTTGTTAGGCAGTTGCTAAGAGGTTGCAATTGTTTGGGTGGTTGCTAGGCTGCTGCTATGTGGTTCCAAATGTGATTTGTGTGGTTCCTGAGGTGTTGCTATGTGGTTGCAAATGTTTTGGGTGGTTGCTAGGGTGTTGCTATGTGATTGTGAATGTGTTTTGGGTGGTTGCTAGGCTGTTGCTATGTGGTTCCAAATGTGTTTTGTGTGGTTCCTGAGGTGTTGCTATGTGGTTGCGAATGTGTTTTGGGTTGTTGTTAGGCAGTTGCTATGAGGTTGCAATTGTTTGGGTGGTTGCTAGGCTGTTGCTATGTGGTTCCAAATGTGTTTTGTGTGGTTCCTGAGGTGTTGCTATGTGGTTGCAAATGTGTTTTGGGTGGTTGCTACGGTGTTGCTATGTGGTTGCGAATGTGTTTTGGGTTGTTGTTAGGCAGTTGCTATGAGGTTGCAATTGTTTGGGTGGTTTCTAGGCTGTTGCTATGTGGTTCCAAATGTGTTTTGTGTGGTTCCTGAGGTGTTGCTATGTGGTTGCAAATGTGATTTGGGTGGTTTTTAGGCAGTTGCTATGAGGTTGCAATTGTTTGGGTGGTTGCTAGGCTGTTGCTATGAGGTTCCAAATGTGTTTCCGGTGGTTGCTAGGGTGTTTATGTGATTGTAAATGTTTTGGGTGGTTGCTAAGTTGTTGCTATGTGGATCCAAATGTGTTTTTGGGTTTTTATTTAAAAAATATGACATCTCATATTTTGTACTTTTCTTTTTTTTCCACGTTTTTATTTTTAATTCAAGATTATGACTTTTTATGTCATAATGATTATTTTCCTAATTATGACTTAAAATGTACCTTATAATGTCATAATTTTAACTTATATCTTATAATGTCAACTTTTTATTCACATCATAATGATTATTTACCAAAACATGATTTTTGTTTCTTATATGGCAGAAATGGGCTTCCACAGATTGATATCATTTTGTCATTTTCAGCGCAAGGTGATCTTGAAGATGTTGACCAGCTTTTCCACCGTCAGGAGATCAGCGTTTACAGCAGATGAGCGGCGTGTGTTTGTTTACAGGTGTGTAATGGGTAGTTTCTCGTGTTCACTGGCACCTCGAGTGGCTTCATTTGGCATCTATTTATGTGTCTGAAATGAGATGTCAAGTGTTGCTCTGTGAAAGTGTGTAAACTGTTGCTTCAATTAGAGTTTTGCACAAAGGGATGAATGTCAAAAAGTTGAAGCAAAAGAAATAAATGTTCCGTCTCATTTTATTTCAAAAGTAATGTTTCTCATCTAAACGTAATTCAGAATTTACAATGTACACTTTATGCAAGATTAAAAATAAAAGCACATGTAATTGAGCTTGTTATGGCAATTAGTTGTGCATCTTATAAAGAGCTTAATTGCAGTAGTAACGAGAATTCAAATTACCTAATTTTGCACATGCATTTGCAAAGATAAAGAGCTGTAGCATTATTCACATTCATCATATTGAGGCATATTTTACAACACTTTTGCACCTGTGAAATTTCATAACCAATTTTATAGCGTTCACACTCACAAAGAGCAATTTCTAGCCAATAAAATATTTGAGAGAACAACTTGAAAGTATATATTCAGTACAGAAATGTTGGTAACACTTTACAATACTGTCCCATTAGTTAACATTAATAAATGTATTAGCTAACATTAACTAACAAAATGCGATACATTTGTTACAATATTTTTGTCCATTTTAGTTAATAAAATACAACTGTTAATTTATTGTTAGTAATTATGATTTAGTATCTCATAATTGAGGCCTTTTGTCTCATAATTATAGCTTACTATCTCATAATTTTTACTTTTTAATTCATAATTATGACTTAGTATCTATTTTTTTACTTTTCATGTCAATTTTTTTATCTCATAATTATGACTTTGTATCTCATAATTTTGACTTTTATTATTTTTTTCTTTTATTATCAATTAGTGTAAGATATAGTATTTTTGTGTTTGTCATAATTGTAACTTTTTGTTATAAATTAACTTATCTTATAATTATGACTTAGTATCTCATAATTTAGACTTTTTAATTCATAATTATGATTTAGGACACAGTTATTTTTGCACCTGACCTTATTGGATATGCATTTGTAGGAGATTCCCTTTCAGACGCAAAAGTTATGGGAGGAGAGAATTAAAATGAATCACGCAACAAGATTTACTAATGTTTGCGCTCGTCAAATTACTGGCATTTGCACCATTATTTAACGCCCCAAAAAAGCATGTCTTAAACTATTTTGCGCTTGAAATGGCTGCAATTATTGTTGCTAGGAGAGGCACTGCAGAGAACAGAGAGCGCATGGTAAAGGGGAAAGGATTTGTTCCACACATATTAATTTATTTTGAATGCCAGAAGAACACATTATCCGAACATATCGTTTGCCAAGACATGTTATTTTTAATTTGCTTTAGGAAATAAAAGACGACTTGGAACCCTCAACTAGGAGTCATGCAATACCAGCTCTATCAAAACTTCTAGCAAACCTTCATTTTTTGGCCTCAGGTTCTTTTCAACGTACTGTGGCTTCTTTTTTTATTTATTCTTTATTTGCAACTACTCTAATTTGCGCTGCGCTTCGTAGGCTATATTGTGTTGGTCGATATGTAAATGAGATGTTGCGTCTGCAGTCTTTAATTTGCGCATTGTTAGTAAATCTGTTTCTGGCTCTGTTTTGGAATCGCGCTCATTTGCCCTGTTTAGTCAAACTGGCCCTTAGTATCTTTTTCTTTTACTTTTCATATCATCATTTTGTTTATTTATCTCATAATTACAGCTTGCTTAGTATCTCATAATTCTGACTTTTTAATTTCATAATAGTGAATAAGTATCTCATATTTTCGTTTGTCATAATTATGATTCAGCGTCTCATAATTTAGATTTTTAATTTCAAAATTATGATTTAGTATCTCATAATTTAGACTTTTAATTTTAAAATTATGATTTAGTGTCTCATACTCTAGACTTTTAATATCATAATCATGACTTAGTATCTCATATTTTCACTTTTGTCATAATTATGATTCAGCTTCCCATAATTTAGACTTTTAATTTCAAAATTATGATTCAGCTTCTCATGATTTAGACTTTTAATTTTTGCACTAATAACAGAATCTTCATGTCATTTCGCTTTACATTTCATAATTATGACTTAGTATCTCATATTTTTCACTTTTGTCATAATTATGATTCAGCTTCTCATGATTTAGACTTTTAATTTCAAAATTATGATTTAGTGTCTCATACTCTAGACTTTTACATTTCATAATTATGACTTAGTATCTCATATTTTTCACTTTTGTCATAATTATGATTCAGCTTCTCATGATTTAGACTTTTAATTTCAAAATTATGATTTAGTGTCTCATAATCTAGACTTTTAATATCATAATTATGACTTAGTATCTCATATTTTTACTTTTTATGTCACAGTTATAGCTTCGTATCTCATAATTTGGACTTTTAGGCCCGGTTTCACAAAAGCTTAAGCCAGGACTAGACTTTAGTTAAATTAAGATATTTAAGCAACTTTTACAAAAATGCCTTAGAAGAAAACATTACAGGTGTGCATCTTGAGACAGAACAATGACACTGACATATTTTAAGATATGTCAGAGCAAGGTATTCTCAGTTGAGACAGCTCAAACATGCATTTTAGTCTGGGACTAGCTTAAGCCTTGTATGTGAAACGGGGGTATATTTCATAGTTATGACTTAATTTCTGATATTTATGATTTTTTTGTCATAATTATGATGTAGTATCTCATAATGTTGAAATTAACATTAACTACGATTTTCATTGTTAGTTCATGTTAACAAATAGAAACGTATTGTAAAGTTTTCCCAAAAGTTCAGACTTTCCCATCACTTTTAAAGACATTTCCGGGCCTATAAATCACAACTGTAAAATTCCTAGATATTTGCAGTTTTTGCGTAGAAATCTTTTCCAGCTGTTTCGCATCAAGAGTCTGTTCTCTCCTCTGATTTGTCATCTGGTCTCAGCGTTTGTGCTGTGCACCGGTGAGTGAGTGTGAGTGTGTTTGGTCTGCGCTGGCGTGTGTGTTTTGTCCGCCGGTTCAGATTGGAGCGACTGATGCTCTGGAGCCATCAGCGGTCGTGTGTATGTGCTCTCCTTCTCTCTGGAGTTCCTCCACTTCATCCTGCGGTTCTGGAACCAGATCTTCACCTGCGGGACACATGTACCGCATTCAGCAAACTGGATCGACTTACAGAGTGTGAAAACCCAGGTTTGACATCAAACCGTAAATATAGAGGTCTGTTGTTCGCATTTAGCTTCGTTGTTTACAATCATTTTTGCACTAATAACAGAATCTTCATGTCATTTCGCAGCTGTATTTTCAGCATCTTCACAACCAAAGATCAAAATGCACATTTTTCAAAACACAACACTTTTTCCAGATGCCTGTTGTTGGGAGGGGAAAAAATCCCCCCCAAAATTCTATATCTGTCATGCATTGGTGATACAAACTGCATGAGGACGAAGAAGATAAACGAAAAATCTTTTAATCAGATAAATCCAGGAGAACAGGCACGGAAACCAACTTAACATTGACCGAGAACAGACGAAGACTAATGGAGAACTGAGGACTTATAGGCATGAACCAAACTTTGCACTAATAACAGAATCTTCATGTCATTTTTCAAAACTCTAGCCACTTAATTCACAACCAAAGATCAAAATGCACATTTTTCAAAACACAACACTTTTTCCAGATGCCTGTTGTTGGGAGGGGAAAAAATCCCCCCCAAAATTCTATATCTGTCATGCATTGGTGATACAAACTGCATGAGGACGAAGAAGATAAACGAAAAATCTTTTAATCAGATAAATCCAGGAGAACAGGCACGGAAACCAACTTAACATTGACCGAGAACAGACGAAGACTAATGGAGAACTGAGGACTTATAGGCATGAACCAAACAAAGGGAACTAATGAGATGATTAACAGACAACGGGTGAACTGAATGACATAATCAGGCAACTCAGGAAAACTAGGTCACAATGGAGAGAACAGAAAACAAGGCATACATGTAACAGTGCGCCCCCTCCCGGGAAGGCGCGTCCCTGCGCCGTAACAAAGTCCAACTGAGGAGGGCGTGGAACAGGAGAAAGGCAGAAACAAAAAGTCCAAAAGAGTCCAAGAGGGAGTGGAGGGTGGGAGGAGCCAAGGAGAAATGCAGTCCATTATTCTCCAGCACCCACTCCACAAATACGGCAAAACTGCTGGAATGTGTGCCTTCGACTGCTCGCTCAGGCTGCCGTAGTAAAAAACACAGAGCGAGCGATCAGGGTAATGAGTCAGGCACGCGAGATGCAAAAAGTCCCATGTGTGGTCTTCCAGCGGACAGTCACCCTGCTCCAGGCATAGCAGGGCCACAGCAGGAATGTCCATGGTGACAGAAGAGTGGGGAAAAAGGGAACAAAACGCCACAAAAAAAACTGTAGTCGGTCCGTTCTTCTGTCACACGTTGGGGATACAAACTCCACGAGGACGAAGGAGATCAACGAGAAGTCTTTTAATCAGATAAATCCAGGAGAACAGGCACGGAAACCAACTTAACATAGATGGAGAACGGACAAAGACTAAGGGAGAACTGAGGACTTATAAGCATGAACCAAACAAAGGGAACTAATGAGATGATTAATAGACAACAGGTGAACTGAATGACATAATCAGGCAACTCAGGAAAACTAGGTCACAATGGAGAGAACAGAAAACAAGGCATGCATGTAACAATATCAGTATTTGTTTTTCCTAAAATACTGTAAACTGTAATGTATTTCTGTGATGCGCAGCTGTATTTTCAGCATCATTCCTCCAGTCTTCAGTGTCACATGATCTTCAGAAATCAGTATAATATGCTGATCTGCTGCTCGAGAAACATTTCTGATTATTATCAATGTTGAAGACAGTTGTGCTGCTTAATATTTTCGTGGAAACCGTAATACATTTTATTTTTTAGGATTCACAGATGAATAGAAAGTTGAAAAGAACAGCATTTATTTTAAATAGAAGTCTCAAATAGAAATATCTTTACTGTCACTTTTGATCAATTGAATGCATCCTTGATTAATGAAAGTATTAACTTCTTTTAAAAAATGACTTACGCCAAGCTTTTATCACATAGTGTATCACGGTTTCCACAAAATGATGACGCAGCACAAGTTGAGCGTGTGTTTCTGTGGTCTGACCTGCGTCTCTTTCAGACAGAGGTCGGTGGCCAGTCGGTTGCGCTCGGTCTTGCTGATGTATTTCTGCTTGCGGAAGGTTCTCTCCAGCTCTCGTCTCTGTTCCTCAGAAAACACAGCCCGCCGCAGGATTCCCGGCTGAGACCTGGAGCTCAGCGCTGGACTCCACAGCACAGACCCCACGCCCTCTGCAGGACACACACATCACGATGAGAGGAGACAGGGTTTCTTTTATTTATGGACTGTATGTATGTATGTATGTATTTATAGGGAATGTATAGGATTTATCATGTAATATGTTATCATGTAACATTATCTTACTTGCTAAGGGGATAATATTTGTAAAATATAGAATTTTTTATTTAATTTAAATAAATACTTTTAAATGTGTTTATTTATTTATTTGTATATTTTGAGGGAATGTATAGGATTTAGCCCTTCTAATGGTGTTTTATTTTATTTTATTTATAGTAAATGTATAGGATTTATTAATATAAATATGTTCCAAAAATATGGAAGAATTGTTTTGTTGTTTTGTTGTTGTTTGTATTTATTCATTCATTCACTTAGATCAGGAATGTGTCGGATTTAGCACTTCTAAAGGTATGTTCATTTTAATGAATTATTTTACTTTATTTTATTTATAGGAAAGTTATTTATCCTAACTTTTTTTTTTTTAAAGTGAAACATGGCCTCCGTTATAATATTTGTGGTTGTTTGGTTTTTTTTGTATTTATTTATTTATTTATTTTTATATGTTTTATAAGGAATTTTAGAATTTAGCTGTTCTAAGGGTATTTTTATTCAATATTTTGTTTTATTTAATTTTGTTTTATTTTATTCTATTTATATGAAATGTATAGGATTTATCCTAAGGGTATAAATATATATTCAAAAAAGGTAAACCTTTGTTTATTTTTATATTTTAATAGGAATTTTATTTTATTTTATTTTATTTTATTTTATTTTATTTTATTTTATTTTATTTTCTTTCTTTCTCTTGCTGTTTGTTTCATCTTTAATCTTTTCCCTCACGCATCTCCTCCTGAAGGCCTACAGGAACATTTAAGTGCTCCGATTTTGCTCTTTCATAACTATATTTACGTCATGTCGGGATTACCAGAGTTATGAGTTTCTGGCTAAAAATTGGAATTAGAAAACTTAAGGACTTTAAACTTTCAATTATGATGTCATGAGAGTAAAAGATGATTAGTTAATTATACATTCCCGTTTACACTAAACCATTCAGTGGTCAGCATTTATTTGATTGAAAATACAGTAAAATTTTGAAATATTTGTACAATTTAAAATAACTGTTTTCTATGTGAATATGTGTTAAACTGTAATGTATTTCTGTGATGTGCAGCTGTATTTTCAGCATCATTCCTCCAGTCTTCAGTGTCACATGATCTTCAGAAATCAGTATAATATGCTGATCTGCTGCTCGAGAAACATTTCTGATTATTATCAATGTTGAAGACAGTTGTGCTGCTTAATATTTTCGTGGAAACCGTAATACATTTTATTTTTTAGGATTCACAGATGAATAGAAAGTTGAAAAGAACAGCATTTATTTTAAATAGAAGTCTCAAATAGAAATATCTTTACTGTCACTTTTGATCAATTGAATGCATCCTTGATTAATGAAAGTATTAACTTCTTTTAAAAAATGACTTACGCCAAGCTTTTATCACATAGTGTATCACGGTTTCCACAAAATGATGACGCAGCACAAGTTGAGCGTGTGTTTCTGTGGTCTGACCTGCGTCTCTTTCAGACAGAGGTCGGTGGCCAGTCGGTTGCGCTCGGTCTTGCTGATGTATTTCTGCTTGCGGAAGGTTCTCTCCAGCTCTCGTCTCTGTTCCTCAGAAAACACAGCCCGCCGCAGGATTCCCGGCTGAGACCTGGAGCTCAGCGCTGGACTCCACAGCACAGACCCCACGCCCTCTGCAGGACACACACATCACGATGAGAGGAGACAGGGTTTCTTTTATTTATGGACTGTATGTATGTATGTATGTATTTATAGGGAATGTATAGGATTTATCATGTAATATGTTATCATGTAACATTATCTTACTTGCTAAGGGGATAATATTTGTAAAATATAGAATTTTTTATTTAATTTAAATAAATACTTTTAAATGTGTTTATTTATTTATTTGTATATTTTGAGGGAATGTATAGGATTTAGCCCTTCTAATGGTGTTTTATTTTATTTTATTTATAGTAAATGTATAGGATTTATTAATATAAATATGTTCCAAAAATATGGAAGAATTGTTTTGTTGTTTTGTTGTTGTTTGTATTTATTCATTCATTCACTTAGATCAGGAATGTGTCGGATTTAGCACTTCTAAAGGTATGTTCATTTTAATGAATTATTTTACTTTATTTTATTTATAGGAAAGTTATTTATCCTAACTTTTTTTTTTTTAAAGTGAAACATGGCCTCCGTTATAATATTTGTGGTTGTTTGGTTTTTTTGTATTTATTTATTTATTTATTTTTATATGTTTTATAAGGAATTTTAGAATTTAGCTGTTCTAAGGGTATTTTTATTCAATATTTAGTTTAATTTAATTTTGTTTTATTTTATTCTATTTATATGAAATGTATAGGATTTATCCTAAGGGTATAAATATATATTCAAAAAAGGTAAACCTTTGTTTATTTTTATATTTTAATAGGAATTTTATTTTATTTTATTTTATTTTATTTTATTTTATTTTATTTTATTTTATTTTATTTTATTTTATTTTATTTTATTTTATTTTTTATTTTTATTTATTTATTTTTTTTTTATAAAAGATTTATCCTAAGGGTAAAAAAAATATATCCAAAAATAGAGAAACATGACCTCTGTTATTATGTTTTTGGTTGAGTTTTTTGTATTTATTTATTTATAATAGCGAATTTACAGCATTGATCCCTGCCGAGGGTATAAATTTGTCAATTTGGGGCTAAATATTCATTATGTCATTTATGTGATTATTTAAATGCGTCACATTGCAATTTCGCTATACTTTTCAGGATAGCAACAATCTGACTTTCCATGATTCATCAGAGCCATGTCTGCATTAGAAAACGGAATGAACTTTAAAACACACACACACACAGGCCTAAATTAATGAATAAAACTCTCAGGTGCTCTGAACACATTCAGCGATGCCTTTTTAATGTGTTGGACAAATCGCCAGAGCGGCCACCGTCAGCGGCGTGAGTAAGCAGGTTAGTCATGCTCTCTGCTCGCTATTGAGTCTAAATAGTTTCCACTTAAACGCCCTGTTAAAGGGTCAGCTGACCCTCAGCCCCACCCACACGCCCGCAGCAAATGATGCATATCACATTATCTTCTGCTCTCAGTGTTTCCTTTCAAGAGATGGACACGTCTCATTCTCTGTACGGGGAGATGAGCTGGAAAAAAGTCTATAAAAGTCATTTCTATTGAGGGCCTCATGTCTACGGGGGCCTGAAGTGGACAGAATGGGCGGATGGGGAGGGGAGGCCGGCTTCTAGAGCTCCGCTTTTCATTAGCGAGAACAAAAAGGCCGGAGAAGCGATTCCGATTAGCGACTCACACCCGCGGCTCAGCCGATCCCGGGTCAGCGGCGGGGTCGCATGTGTGCGGTCGCTCTGAATGCGCCGATTGGTCACGGAGAAGAGCTGTGGGAAAGTGTCAGAACACTAAACTGTTTTCAGGGAGGCTTTTGAAACACCCCGATCTGACAGATCCGGATTTGCCGAGGTGTTGGCACTTGGAGAGAGCAGAAGTCCAAATGGAAGAGACTCAGTCATGCGATAAAGATATCGTTGAATTCACTAGCGTGCTTTATTTAGTCATACTCATAATAATGTACAGTGAGGTCGTTTGTTTAAACCTGGAAATAAAGCTGAAGAACTTTGAAGAATTTAGGACAAAGTTATGACATAAAACGAAGAGGAAATATAGGAATAAAATATAAATATTTTCATCTATACATATTAATAAAGCAAATAAGAATTATTTTTATATACAAGAAAGCTTATAACTACTTTTATATATAAATAAATAAGACATAATTTTATATATAAATAATGTATTATTTTATAATTTTTATTTTTTGTATATATTAGTGCTGTCACACGATTAATCGCGATTAATCGTATCCCAAATAAAAGTTTTTGTTTACATAATATATGTGCGTATACTGTGTATATTTATTATGCATATATAAATACACACACATGCATGTATATATTTAAGAAAAATATGTTATGTTTATATATTAAATATATTTATATATAATATAAATTATATGAATATATACAAAATATATACTGTATGTGTGTGCTTTTATATATACATAATAAATAAACACAGCACACACACATATATTATGTAAACAAAAACGTTTATTTTGGATGCGATTAATCACTTGACAGCACTAATATAAATACTTTATATAAGCTGTGACTGTGATGAAAGAGAAATATTTTATATATAAATAAATATATAAATCTTTAGATACATTTTACATATAATAAAATATTTAAACTTTTTATTTTATTTATACATGTTTTATATATGAAAGAAAGGTTATGACAAAATGAAGAAAAATATTTTAATAAAAATAAAAAAACGTTAATTTTATTTTATATATAACTTTTTATATAAAAGACAGATTACGAATGAATTCTTTATATATAAATAAAATACATGTACATTTTTTCTTCTATGTATAAATATTTTATAAATAAAAGTTAGGACATAAAATGAAGAAATATTTTATATATAAATTAAATGTAAGTAGCCTAAATAAATAACACTGATCATGTGAGACTACAAATTTCAATACAGCTTTTCTTCCAAAATGTTATTCTGATCATATAATTTATAACTTTATTAAATTACATTATTATTATTATTATTATTATTATTATCAAACAATGCAAAATAGAAGCATTTTCAATAGAATTGTCAGACTCTGCATTTTAGAATGTTGTTATGTGGTTGCTAGGATGCTTTGAGTTGTTACCTGGTGGTTGCTAGGCTGTTGCTATGTGCTTGCTCTGTGACTAAATATAAATATCTTTAGATTGAAATAGAATTTGAAGGCAGTTTTTGACTCTTCTGAATGACTGTGTGTGTGTGTGTGTGTGTGTGTGTGTGTGTGTGTGTGTGTGTGTGTGTGTGTGTGTGTGTGTGTGTGTGTGTG
>NW_015506074.1:238693-251648 GCF_001515645.1 Sinocyclocheilus grahami
TGCGTGCGTGCGTGCGTGTGTGTGTGTGTGTCTTACTAGGGAACAGAGGAGCAGACGACATCACAGGTCCAGATCCAGAGCAGCGGGGCAGAGAAACACCGGTCATGATAACTGGAGACGGATGAGTGCAAACTGTAATCACATTATATCACATGAATCTGCAGCTCAAACATCATGTTAAAAATAGACATGAGCAGTTCATAGTATTATTCTATCACGTGAAAATAGTCAATAAATAATTATTATACATGTCTAGATGTTATAGTGATAGTGTGCAGAATGTACTGTATTTATGTGATTAGATTCTGTAAAGTAGCTAAACAACAAGGCAGCATGTAAATAATATTTATGCAATGCGTAATGTCCGTATATGTTAAAAGTTATTAATTTTAACAACATAATGGTTATATGCAGGTAAATGCGCTCTTAAAAATACAATTAAACAAATAGGTTGTGACTGGTAGTGTGATATGCATCATTAAAAACGACTTTAAATAATATTTTTCTAAATCCAGTATACTAATAATTTCATTAAAGCCTTAATATACATTAAAATATTATTGTAATTTATAGACTACATATAATATTTAAATGTATATATTCTATGACAAGTACAAATAAGTAAATATAAAATAAATAACATCCTATAATTGAAGGGAAGGAATAATTAATTAATTAATGAACAAACAAACAAATTAATTATCTTTCCAATATATTACTCTAAAATGTTGATGCTGATGTACAGTGAAAAATGTGACTATTTTAACTTTCAGTACTGTTTGTAAATGTAGATGTATTTTCACAAAGATATTGAGAATCTGAACTGATCCCAGCTTTTAATTTAATTCGAAATTAATTTAATTTCTTTTGATGATGTTACGAGAACGTTCAACTTTATTACCATAGTTAACTCAAACTAAAAGCATACAAACATTTTCATTACTTGAAATAAAATATTTTTTAAAAAGTTAAACTTATTTTCAATTTCATTTAATTGAACTTGATGTACTAAAATAACAAACTTAAACTGAAATCAAAAATTAATAAAAAAAGAAAGAAATATTGCAAAAAGAAATAAAATGACAAAACACAACAAAAATACTAAAAACTAAATAAAATTAAGATTAAATCAGAAAATATAAAAATTTAAAATATATTTAAAATAGTGCCGTCAAATGATTAATCGCATCCAAAATAAAAGTTTTTCTTTACATAATATATGTGTGTGTGCTGCGTATATTTATTATGCATATATAAATACACACACATGCATGTATGTATTTCAGAAAAATATGTTATGTTTATATAGCTATTAAATATATTTATTTATTTATTTATTTATAATAAGGATGGTCTGAGTATTGAGAATCACAAAAAACAGACTTTTTAAAATGCAAAACAGGGTAAAACATGAAAAGATGAAGTTTTAGCATCACTAGAAAATAAATCTCATTAGCATTACCATAATGTCAAAAATAATAACGTTTTATATTTAAACTGTAAATCTAATGCTCTTTGTTGTATTTGCTGTGCTGCCTTTAATGTATGCCAATTTACATTCAAAATCTTTGTGTTTGTAATAATTTTACAGTGCAAATGATGGTATTACAGTAATGTAAATCAAATTAGTATTGAGAATTACAAAAACAAAAATATTTTTGATGCAAGTTATTATTTTTATTATTATTTTAGGATATAAAAGGATATTCAAATATGTCTTCCAAACTAAAAATAGCTTAAAAATGTATTTTCTGTTGCAAAGCAGAAATGTTATGAAAGCCAAATCTGCTTGATTTGGCCAGAAGTTGTGAGCATTATTTGACTTTTACCAAGAGTTTTCAGAACGGCTGCAGACGTGTTTCCCAGCATGCTTGTTTTCTGTGTGTCGCTCTTTCATCAGAATCACAAACACAAGCGTGTACTGCTCAAGACACAATCTGATCAGAAATATTTCAGACACAGACACAGAGAGATGCCATGTGTGGATTTATCTCTCTTATGTAGGATTCACCAGTTGTTCTTTAATGTTTTCCTTCTACAAAGATAATGATACAACTAATACAAATATGATAATGTTTTAATACAGTATATATATATATATATAATTCTCAAAATGCTTTCAAAATCTACTTAATCCACAATGTATCTGATCAGCAACTTATCATTAATGAGTAAATGTCACAAAAATTTAATTTTTTTTTATGTTATTACTGCCCTTTTTATTAATTTAAAAATTGAGAAATTCTTTGAAATTTCTAATTATGCATGAACCACACAAAAAAAAACTATAATGCAAAATGTATTTATATATTTTTGTTTTTTGTTTTTTGTTTTTGTTGTTCTTTTAGTGAGAAATTGTATATATTCTCAGGTTATATGTTCTTATAAATTTCATACAATTATATATTCAATAAAAATTTCTCACCAATATAAAAATATATATATATATATTAGTGAGAAATTGTATTTGAATATATAATTGTATGAAATTTATAAGAACATATAACCTGAGAAATACAGTTTTAACTTCATTGAACGACATTGCATTCAATTCTTTTGAATTCATAACTCATTGCTCAAAAACAGTCCAAATTTACCTACATATTTATTTCTAATAAAACAAAATACATATTACTCTGAAAAGTCTTTTTTTTGCATAACCCTTCACTTTCAGATGAATAAAGTGGTCCATTTTTCACACTGCGATAGTTTGTCAATAAATGCACATATTCATATTCATGAACAATATTCAGTTCCAAAAGTGTGAGAGATATGGGGAAAAGGTTTTTCCACTAATACAACTTCATAGATCATTGTATATAAGTAGTTTAACACCTCATGAGACTCTATATCTACAAACATTAAAATGGTTATATCTCATAAAAAATTATTGCAAAAAAAAAAAAGATGTGTATTTGAGGGTTTTAAAGCATTTGCAAAGTTTCATTGCCTTACTAAAAATAATGCTTTTTTTTTTTTTTTTTTGCATATGTCTTCTAGGTCAAAACGCACTCAGATGCACTGGAAATGTGTCTCTGCTCAGTCTGTGTCAGAGCAGAAGTGTGCTGTGTCTAGCTCTGCTGTAAACAGGCATGTCCCAGCGCAGGCCAGTCTTTTGGGGGAAACATCACCTCATGCTGGGCATGCTAATCGCCGCAGACAGCCGCTCTCTTTGTCCCCTCGACACAGAGCCAAAGGGCACATGTAATCAAATTTGCAGTTTTCTTGGCCTCGCTGGTAGCGGGCAGGCCGCCGGCCGATGAATATGTAATGTGTGTTAACGCTCGGGTTATAGATCAAGAAATGAACTTGTGACTAATCAAACATCAATGCGGTCAGCGGTGTGATGGAGAAACTCTAAACTCAGTCCAGAACTAGACCGCGCTGGTCAGATCATTCAAACTCTTCCTCATATTAAGACCAAGATGATGCAGATGGGGTTTAACATAGTGATATCTGTAACTATGTTTACTAAAGAAATGAACACATTCGATTACAAAATAAGAGCCTTGAAAACTCAGAGATGTTTATTGATGAAGCATCTTACATTTTTTGCAAATGATGTATAAAAGCAGTGTTAAGTCTCTGGGGTATATTTGTAGCAATAGCCAAAAATACACTGTATGGGTCAAAATTATTAATTTTTCTTTTATGCCAAAAATCATTAGGATATTAAGTAAAGATCATGTTCCATGAAGATATTTTGTAAATTTCCTACCGTAAATATATCAAAACTTAATGTTTGATTAGTAATATGCATTGCTAAGAACTTCATTTGGACAACTTTAAAGATGATTTTCTCAATATTTAGATTTTTTTGCACCCTCAGATTCCAGATTTTCAAATAGCTGTATCTCAGCGAAATCCTAACAAACCATACATCAATGGAAAGCTTATTTATTCAGCTTTCAGATGATGCATAAATCTCAATTTTGTAAAATTGACCCTTATGGCTGGTTTTGTGGTCTAAGCTCTCACACACATATATATATATATATTCTAGTCCGCATGGTTTTCCCAAACAGGCAGAATTAGTCCTTTATGAAGTGGAGTCACTAAACCATTTGTTCATGTGAACCCATTTAAAGCTTTTATGCCTTTTAAAGGACAACTGAAAAAACCGAGAGCCCTCACTGAGAGTGTCTAAAGAGCCTCTGAATCAAAGAGCACAATGCAGGGAGACCCGGGGCCGAAGCGGGGCCCCTAATGCGTTTGATTCACGCTCGCAAACCGTTCTAGATGCCATTTTCTTCAATAAACATATCATAAACACGTGAAACTGAAAAGGCGTTGGATGAGAGTCAGACTCTACTTCTGATAAAGCAGTTCTGACAACAGTTGAATCATGAAATCTGCATAAATCCTGTATATTCATACTGGTTCAGGTAAACTCTGTTGAGATGTGACTTACTTCATTCATATTCCTAATAGCAGCCAATCACATCCCATTAAATAAATCATTTTTGAACCTGTTTAATGAAATGAACTGTCCAAATGAACCGATTCACTCAGATGAATCAGATATTCTTGAAGAGATAGTTTGATACGCTGTTGTTTTTCAAATACATACTGTATGTTATTTATTATATATTTTAAAATGTTTTTTTCAAGGTGTCTGTCATTTTCATGTGGAAGACATTCAAATTACATTTTATTATAATTTTTTCTTTTTGTAATCTTGAATGGTTTCTGTTATTGGTATCATTTTCACGTGGAGAAAATCATTTAAAAATTACAAATTATTTTATATTTTTATAACTTTAGATCTGTCTATCTATCAAAGGTTTGAGGTATGTTTTTCAAAGAAATTAATACTTTTATTAATCAATGTAACTTGTATAACAGCGTTTATTTGAAATAGAAATCATTTGTAACATTATAAATGTCATATTTGACTCATTTAGTGCATCTAAATGAGTCAAATATGACATTTATAATGTTACAAATGATTTCTATTTCAAATAAACGCTGTTCTTTTAAACTTTCTGTGAATCTGTGAATCCTGAAAAATACAATTTATCACAGTTTCCACAGAAATATTGTGCAGCACGACTGTTTTCAACATTGATAATAATCAGAAATGTTTCTCGAGCAGCAAATCAGCATATTATACTGATTTCTGAAGATCATGTGACACTGAAGACTGGAGGAATGATGCTGAAAATACAGCTGCACATCACAGAAATACATTATACTTTAACAGATATTCACATAGAAAACAGCTATTTGACATTTTTATAATATTTCACAGTTTTTAATGTATTTATGACCAAATAAATGCAGCCCTGGTGAGAAAACATTCAAAAATGGTGTATTTTCATTTCATTATTTATTTATTTACTTAATTTTTTAAAGAAATAAAGCAACTGAGTTTCACACTAATGGTAAATAGCCTAATTTTAGGCCAAATATGGATGCAAAAACACAATAATATAGTAGAAACATTTATTATTTACAGCACAAAAACAACGAAAAACAGACATAAATACACTTGCATCTGGATATCTTTCTTTACAAAGTACATCTGAATAGAAAATAACATTCTTTACATTTAATCTCTATGTACAACAGTCGGAGTGCATCTCAAGAGCTGTGTGTGTGTGTGTGTGTGTGTGTGTGTGTGTGTGTGTGATGTGTGAAGTGTGTACTGGTTTATATATCCTGGTGGGGACTTAAACCTGAATACACACAGACTCATGGGGACTCGTGTCACGGTGGGGACCTAAATTGTGGTCCCCACGGGTACAAAAGCTTATAAATCATACAGAATTAAGTTTTTTGAAAATCTAAAAATGCAGGTATATTTGTTGCAATAGCCAACAATACATTGTATGGGTGCTATTGGTTTCGTTTGAGGGTGCCTAGCTTCAGCATTTGTGGTGTTTCCATTTGCGCGCGGCGGCGGCGATGTGCAGGTCTTTCTTGAGCCACGGGAACAGACTGGACAGCTGGATGGAGCCGGAGGCGCGCATCGTTCCCGTGATGAGGTAGAGCTGCGCGCGGCCGGGGCGGGCCAGCGTGAGCGCGCAGCGCAGGTTGATGAGCAGCCAGCGCTGGATGAGGCTCGCGGTGTCGTAGGGGAGCAGCGGGCCGCGCCGGATCAGCTCCACGGGGCCCTCCACCGTCAGCTCCGGGTCCGCGGAGGGCAGGCGGCGCCGCGAGATCTTGGCTTTGACGGCTGCGGAGAGAAAACACGGTGAGTTAACGTGTCCCAAAAGTCCCTAAACCGCATCACAAGACTCTAACCTTCAACAAAAACCATAACCAAATTGATATGTACAGGCAATAATAATCGCGTACCGAAGTCGTTGAGGCACAGCGCGTCCAGCACGGTTTTGAGAGACGGCGCTTCCTCCACAGACGGACAGCTTTGACACACAGGCTGAGGGAAATCTGTCCACACGAGAACATATACCGTTAAACCAATACATTTACGTTTATTTTTGTATCTGTAAAGCTGAATAAATAAGCTTTCCATTGATGTATGGTTTGTTAGGATAGGACAACATTTGGCTGAGACGCAACTATGATAAAATCTGGAATCTGAGGGTGCATAAAAATCTAAATATTGAGAAAATCATCTTTAAAGTTGTCCAAATGAAGTTCTTAGCAATGCATATTACTAATCAAACATTAAGTTTTGATATATTTACTGTTGGAAATAATCATTTATCTATTATCTGTAAAATTATACAATTTTTACATTTATATAAATTTGTATTATTATTTTGATTTAATTTGATCTGTCTGTCTAAGTGTGTGAATGTCAGAGGGCCTCACCTTTGGAGAAGGCGCTGATGTGTTTGGGCAGCGGTGTCAGACACGTGTCGTCCTGCGCGGGGAATCGGTCGCAGTCCAGGGCTTCGGGCCAGGCGTGTCCGTGACAGGCCAATACAGGAGCGCAGCTCTCCCTCACAGCTACGCACACGCTCCGACACGGCTGGATGAACCTGCGGACGCAAGCACACCTGAGTTTAGAAAGAGTCCTCTGCACAATCTGACTCTGCTGCAGCCTAGAATTAAACCGCTGCTTTCGACTGGCCAGAGGAGAACGGCACACTATTTCGACACACTAACACGTTTAATCCTACATTTTCCCCAGACATGTGAATATCCAAATGATGTGACATTAGTAACCCTTTGAAATAATCAATAATTGTTTTTACATTTTTTGGGGAAAATTTGTGTTTTAAGGTCGGTCACAATTTTGGGATAATGTGTGTACTGAATTAACACATTTCTGCAGTCATAAAAATTGTTATATATCTTAGCCCAGCTATTTTAAACGGTTTGATCACATTCTAGGGTTACCATTACGCATTAAAAAATCCTTATCCAACACTGACAGAAATACTGAGATTAAAGACAAAAAAAATACAATCATCAACATATTTTAAAATTGTTACATTTTTGTAACATATATCATCAAATTTTTATATTAGTGCTACCAGTATCACAACATCAATATTGTATCATTTGAACTTTTAATTTAGTGCAATATTTTGTGCGATCTTCACTAACAGCTGCAAGGATTTCGAAAGTGGCCGCAATCAGTGTTGAGGACCACTGTCTGTAAGTTTAACCCTAGCTGGCTTACGCGTTTGAAAATGATTAACAGGTGAAAACATTAGAAGTTTAGAAAAGTATTCAAATGTAATCGGGTACATTAATAAAGTAATTGAAATCTGTAACATTTCCAAAGTAACCTTCCCAACACTGTATGTAAATAACGCTGGCTTGACAAAAAACACAATGAAATCTCCTCCAGTCCCTCGTCCGAATCCTCTGCACGTACCTGTCGAGGCAGACGGGAGCGACGAGCGAGCAGACGAAGGCCCGGGCCTGCGGATGACAGCCGGTGTGAAGCAGCGTCCTCCAGTCGTCCGAGCGAGGAACCGCTTCCTCCAGACTGCTGTGGCCCAGCAGGTTAGGCAGACGCATCTCTGAGTACGGCACGTCCTGGCACACGCTCATCTGCGGCGGGACGGGGACGCAGCGTGTGGTCTGGCCCAGGTCGAAGGCCCCGGCGTGGGCCACCAGGAGCAGCAGGCAAGACAGATGCATGATCCTGACAGAGGTGTGGAGGTGAGTGATGCAGGAGCTGAGCCGGCTCGGGCTTTATATAGAGGCGGGCAGATGTTATCAACGACACATCAGAGGGACGCAGACAGGGTGACGAGCAGGAGATAACGGGCCCAGACGGGGGGAGCAAGGGGGGACATTATCAAAGAGATCCACACACACACACACTTAAGCTGCTGACGGCCACAAACCCATGCGACTTCATTTCACAGGACAGTTTTAGCTGTATTTATACATTCAGATCATTTCACATGATAAAACTGAACAGTAAATAGTAATATCAGTCAAGATGTTGGTTGAAATCTGCTGCAATTTCATGCAACTTCATCAAAAACACTCTCTGAAGTATTTGTGCAAACGTGGTTTTTGTGACATTTTTAGTGCGTGATTCATTTATACACTTAGATAAAGTTAGATGATAAAACTGAACGGTAAATAGAAATATCAATCTAGATGTTGGTTGAAATCTGCTGCAATTTCATCAAAAACACTCTCTGAAGTATTTGTGCAAACGTGGATTTTGTGGCATTTTTGGTGCATGATTCATTTATATATTCAGATCATTTTAGATGATAAAACTGAACGGTAAATAGTAATATCAATCAAGATGTTGGTTGAAATCTGCTGCAATTTCATCAAAAAACACCCCTTGAAATATTTGTGCAAACGTGGTTTTTGTGACATTTTTGGTGCATGATTCATTTATACACTTAGATAATATTTGATGATAAAACTGAACAGTAAATAGAAATATCAATCAAGATGTTGGTTGAAATCTGCTGCAATTTCCTGCAGTTTAGTCAAAACCACTCCTTAAAATATTTATACATTTTGTATAATTTTAGTGCATCATATGTTTAGGCCATTTATAATAAAACTGAATTATAAATAGTAATATTAGTCAATATGTTGGTTGAAATCTGCTGCAACTTCTTCCAAAACAAACCGATTTTGTGACATTTTTGGTGCATGATTAATTTATACATTCAGATCATTTTAGATGATAAAACTGAATGTTAAATAATAACAAAATATTTGTGCAAATATACATTTATGACATTTTTAGTACATGATTCATTTATATGTGTTCATTTATGACCAATAAATAATAATAATGTCAGTTAATATGTTGAAATTTGCTTCAGTGTCCTGAAATTTAGTCAGAACTACTCTCTTAAATTTCTCTACGTATGTTTGAATAAAATATTTGTGCAATCTTCATTTTTGTGATGTTTGAATCATTTATAGCAAAACTGAATGAATAATAATAATAATAATCGAGATGTCGGCTGAAGTCTGTTGCACTTCTCGTAATTTAGTCAAAACTAAATTGTGCAAACACAATTTTTCGTGTGACATTTGTAGTACATGATTTGTTTCATATGATAAAACTGAACGATAAATAATTATAATATCAGTTAAAATGTTAGTTTAAATCTGCTGCAATTTAGTTAAAAGTACTCTTTACATTTTATTAAAAATAAAATATTTGTGCAATAATAATTGTGACATTTTAGTGCTTTATTTATATTTAGATCCTTCATAATTAAAACCGAATGATGAATAATAATATCAATCAAGATGTTGGTTGAATTCTGGTGCAGTCTAAAAACAGTCAGCTAACATCATTTTTTGTGATACTTTTAAGTACATAAATATACTCAAATAATTTCATAAAAATGCAACACCATATAAAACTGCATTTGCACCAATAATTTGCTAATAATTAACATCTACGTTAAACTAAACTTCCAATGTTTTGGCTTCTGTTATCAGTAGTTTCAAGAGATTCAAAATAAAAGGTTTTAATGCATCGATATTCTATTCTATTCTTGTTTTATTAGTTTATTCTAGCAGTGTCAGTGTTTGATATTGACGTTGTTCCACCTGACATCTGATGCAGAAATGTACTGCAGCACAAACTGTAAAATGCAGCATAATGGCTGATGACGTCCACATGCACGGATGATTTTTGTTGGGAATGAAACTGTCCGCTCATCAGGAGTTTTTCTGTGAGCTGAACGTCTGGTCTGCGTGGAGACCGGCGGGCAGACAGGCGTCTCTGACAGCTCCTCTGTCTCCAGCATGTCAATTTGAGCTTCCTCTGCCAGCGAGAGCGTCGCGAGCAGCCTGTCTGCAGTCTACCTGTCCTGCGGCGCACCTTTGATCTGACTCGACGGGCTGCATTCGTATTCAAATCCTCCAGCTCGTGCTGCAGAGGGAACAGGGCTTTGTCCCTCTAATGTCTCAGACGCTCTTAACGCAGCGTGCTTCACTGGATTATCTCACATTAGTGCTCCTGACATTTGCATTTACAGCCCTTCACTTCTGCAGTCTGACTCAAGTCCTGTCTGTTGCTTTCGCTCGGTCACGTTTATACTTCAAGCATTTCCTTGAAGTATAATAAACGGCATGCTTATTGCATCAATCCCAGTGTACTGGATTTATGCACACACTGTAATATCAGGAATTTGTGACCAATTATTCAGTAAAAATAATATTTTTATTTGGTGAATAGAATGCACTTTTCACCATTTCAACGTGAGAATATCTATAGTTCTGTGACTTTTAAATATTCTGGCTAATTGTTATTACTTTTCCTGCCTTCAAAAATGACAATTTCAGACTCTCAGAATGCGTTTTATTGCTTCTGGATATGAATTTGAAACAAATCCAGTATGCTAGCTTTATACACGCACTATAAATTTCTCGTTCTAGCACTTTTTGGCCAATTATTCAATTCAAGATGACATTTAAGTGAACATTTTTCTTTTAGTCGTTTCAGTGTTTCAGATAAGAGGATAAGTAGGAAAAGTCATTTTCACTGCATTTCTGTGACTTCGAAATATTTTACTGATTTTTATTACTTTTCCAGTCCACAGAATGGCAATTTGTAGACTCTTAGAGGATGTTTTATTCATTGTAAACAGACATCCACACAATAATGTCATCGTTCCTGCACTTTTTGGCCAATTATTCGTTTCAAAATGTCATTTCAATAATTTTTGCATGAACAATTTCAGTATTTTAGAGGGGAGAATAACTAGGGGAAAATACATTTCTGTTACTTTAAATATTTTGCTAATTTTTATTCGTTTTTCAGTCTCAAGAATGTATTCAGATGTGTGCACTATGATATCAGCGCTCCTGCACTTTTGACCAATCATTCATTAAAAATAATAATTTTATTAAAATACATTTTTGATCAGTTTAATACATTTATTTTTACAATTTCAATATTTTAGAGGTGAGAATGACTAGAAATAACTAAATTTCTCTGACCTCTAAATATTGTATTAATTTTTATTACTTTTCCAGTCCCAAAAATGGCTAATTCTAGACTCCCGAAAGATGTTTTAATGCGTAATTTAAATAAAATAATGTTGCGTTGCCCTACCATATGACAAGGCATGATTTTAAACAGCGTTTTGCTGAGTATGCATGCATTTTTAAAACTCCGTTTAGAATATTAAAACAGTGCACACTTAAAATGAAGGTAAAAAGATGATTGAAATGAATTTTTCACTTATATATTTATACAGATTTCAACCTAAATGCATCATGCACAGGTTATTTGTCAACTACAGGCTTGTACTGTAAGCCACCAGAGTGATTCGATCAAACAGATCTCCCAGAAGACATTTACATGCACAGAAGAGGACAAGTGTTTCCAGACGGTAAATCGGAGGGACTGGAGCCCCTGAGATGAGAAGCCAGTCTGGACTCTCTTTATGACTGAAGACGGTCTGGATGTGTGGCACTTCTTCATCTGAAGTCTCCGGCTCTGCTCGCATCGGCCCCAGCCTTCTGGGCCACTTTACTGCCCTGGACAGACGGCAGCTACTGAGGGACCTAACTGGCCAATTAGAGACACATTCCCATTTAGGAGAACAATGGGGTTAAGCACCCCTCTCGCCGCTGATTAGCCCCCGCTGCTTGTTATTCTTTCTAACGGCCCTCCTGTGTTTGGATTGTTAATATGTGAGCGCTAATGGGACTCGTTCAGTTGCAGCTGAAGACAGCGTCTACTTCATGTGTCTCGTTTGGAGGAGCTGGTGCTGTGCTGGAAATCTAAATAGTATGCAGTGCGCCGCATTGTGACCATGTTGTGTACAGTTCTGTGAAACAAATGTCTTCATTGTCAGTCAGTATTTATTCATATGTTGAATTAGCTTTTATTTTCACTCTAATTTTAGTAATATTTCTATTTTGCTTTATTTTTATTTCACCGTTTTATTTTCAGTAGTTGTCAAGGCAACATTCCTCATTTTTATGTTACATCAGTTTTTTTATCTAATATTTATGTTTTAATTTTTTATTTAATGTCAGTTGATTTTTCAATTGAAAGCAGTTTATATAATTTTAGGTTAACACTATAATATACTATTATAGATTTATTATTGAAATACAGTTATAGTTTTTTTTAAATATTTTTAATGTTTACTTTTCATCATTTCTGTTTTCACTTTAATTTTAGTCAGTTTGTTGTGTTTTTTTGTTGTTTTTATTAGTTTTTAAAATATTTTATATAGCTTTCATTCATTTTATTTCATGGCACATAGATTTTTGTTTAAGTTTAATGCGTTTAGGGTTTTCCTCTAAATTTTTCATTTTTTATTATTTTATTGATTTCAGGTTTTTTTTCAATTGAAAGTAATTTTTAATAATTTTAGGTTTAGTTGATTTGTTGCATTGTTATTTAATTATCATTCATGTGCTATTATAGTTTTTTTATATTTTCAAATAGAGGGTTTTATATTTTCTCTTTTCACTTTAACTTTTGTGTGTGAGAGAGAGAGAGAGAGAGTGTGTGTGTGTGTGTGTGTGTGTGTGTGTGTGTGTGTGTGTGTGTGTGTGTGTGTGTGTGAGAGAC
>NW_015506074.1:252299-297645 GCF_001515645.1 Sinocyclocheilus grahami
GTGAGTGTGTGTGTGTGTGTGTGTGTGTGTTTATTATCGTGTATGAACAGTAGGCGGCAGTGTAGAGTTATTAACGCTAGAGGTCAGTGTTGTGTGTTTCTATTCTGTGTCACCAGCAGAGGGCAGTGTAGAATTATTTTGGTGAATTCATACTCAAATTGGAGATTTAAAGCTTCATTGGCATGTTTTAATGGTTTACATGGGCCGAAGCATTAATAAACATTTCATATCAGCCATTTTAATCAGGTTATTACCATTCGGGTACTTTTTTCTTAGCACTTCTTTTAAATTAGGTTAATGATAATTACTAGGCTACCTCCAACCAAAATCCCTGCAGTCACCTTTGGACATTTTTAGATTTTAATGAAGGTTTTATTAAACCGTTTTTCTCCCAAAGGATCCCACAATGTAGGTGATTTCAGCTTTTAATTCAAATTTTTTTTTACTGATACCATAAAGTATTAACATGTTGTTGTTTGTTTGTTTGTTTGTTGTTTAGTCTCATGCTTGGAGTGAATTGTTGTAAATGCATGAAAATCTGTCTTCAAAAAAGTATATTTTTATTTATACTGAAGAATATCTAAAACCCAAACAACTATTGGCTAGTTAATATCACGTTTTTGGGCATGTTATACCAATGCACTGCATGAAGTACTTATATTTATACGCACTTGTATCAATAAAAGTACTATAGTATTACCTCTTGACCTTTTTTTGTAAAGGTAGGTTAGGGTTAGGTAAAAAAAAACAAATGTTACTTATTTTTGCAATATTGATAATAATGATAAAGCATTTGAAGTGGATCAAAAACAGTTCATCAAAGTTGTCCTAAAACAAGTAACAATAACTTTATTTCTGATTCAGTTTGGTTCAGGTCTAAAAAACAAACAAACAATGTTCTCTCCTCGAGCGCACACACACACACACGTGCGCATGCGCAGTCTCCGCCTGCAGCTCGGTCCGTGGCGGCTGCTGCTGCTGCTGTTTCTGTCCGCCGCACCGAGAATCTCCGTGTTTTTCCGCTGCGTTCTCGCCCGTCGCCGTTTATGCGTCCGAACCCGAGCGCCGGGCCCCTGCTGCTCGGTCCGTACTCCCGGTAAAAGGCACTTCTGACCTCGGCTCCGGGCGTTATGCGCTCAAATGAGGCCTACATGCTGAAGCTGTCCTCCTCTTCCTCTTCTTCCTCCTCCTCCTCCTCCTCCTCCCATGCATGAATCTCACCGTGATGGCTGATGATCAACAGCAGCCCGGTGCTCCCGGAGCGTCCCTGCAGAGCCCCGAGGCGACGGCGCTGCAGTACAACAAGATCAAGAATTCAATTTGGTAAGAGATCCGATCTGGGTCCGATCTCAAAAACACTCCTGCACATCTCCAACACTCATCTCTGCCCTGAGAGAGAGAGAGACGGAGCACCTTGCGTGCATATGACGGGTTGCGCTTGGAACGGGATGTCTGATTTCAGTGCATGCGATGTTTGATTGTTTACATAGGATGTGTGATGGACAGCAGGCCTGTATTTCAGTGCATGGGTTGTGTATGATTTTTTTTGCATGGCATACCTGGCTTCAGTGCGTGTTATTATGGCTGGTTTATGATTGCATTAGATTGTCTGATTTCATTGCATGGTACATCTGATTTCAAGTGCAACTATACATGATGCCATTGCATGGGACTGTTTCAAAGTCTGTTTCTATTTTCATTGTATTTGGATGCCTCAATTTATTGCATGGATTTTCTGTTATTGCATGGGATGTCTGATTTCAAATAATATCTGGTTTCAGTGTATGGGGATGTCTGATTTCAGTGCATGCCATGTTTGATTGTTTACGTAGGATGTCTGATGTCAAATGGACAGCAGGCCTGTATTTCAGTGCATGGGTTGTGTATGATTTCTTTGCATGGCATATCTGGCTTCAGTGCATGTGATTATGGCTGGCTTATAATTGCATTAGAGTGTCTGATTACAATGCTTGGATCTGATGTCGGATTTTATTGCATGGATTTTCTAATGTCACTGCATGGGTGTCTGATTTCAAATAATATCTGGTTTCAATGCATGGGGATGTCTGATTTCATTCCAGGAATTGTGTTATTTCGTTTGTATTGTGTGATTGAGTCTGGTTTATGACTGCATTATATTTGTCTGATTTTATTGCTTGCATACGATGTCTGGTTTTATTTATGGATTTTCTGATGTCACTAGGTTTATGTATGATTTCTAATTTCATTTGGATGTCTGATTTAATTTCCCGCATATGATGCCTGATTTTCTAACATGGATTTTTTTTTTTGTCTGCATGGGATGTAATTGCAAAGGATGTCTGATTTCATTCCATGGCATGCATGTAATGTATGATTTCAATGCGTGTGATTATGTCTGATATTTAATTTCATTGCACTTGAATGTCTGATTTCAGTTGCAATGGATGCGTGATTTCATTGCATGGGGGTGATGTCTGATTTGATCTCGTGGATTTTCTGATGTCATTGAACAATATGCATTTAAAATCAGACATCAATGAGATAAAATCAGACATCATCTCCATGCATTAAAATCATATATCCAAATGCAATGAAATCAGACATCCCATGCACATGCAGTGACATCAGAATGTCCTATCAATTAAAACAGATGTCCTAATGCAATTAGAAATCAGACTTAATCATATAAGATCAGACATAAGATAAGCCATGCAATGACATCAGAAAACCAATGAGACAAAATCAGACAACTTCCCCATGCAATAAAATCAGACATCATATTCAAGCTATAGAATCATTGCCATTAAAATTAATCAGACATACTTGCATTATTTGCATTTTAAATCAGATATGCCATGCATTGACAAGTAATATCTGATTTGAGTGCTCATGATTATGTCTGATTTCTAATTGCATTTTGCGATGTCTGTCATAATTGCTTTGATTATATGATGTCTGATTTTATTGCATGGCTTTCTGATGTCATTGCATGCCATATCTTTTTTCAAATGCAAGAAATATTTGATCTCGGTACATGAGGTGACTGTCAAATGTTTCTAATTTCATTGCATTCGGATGTCTGATTTTAGGTGCAATGGATGCATGATTTCATTGCTTGAATTGTATGATTTCAGTTGCACAAGGATGATGTCTAATTGCCTTGAATGAATGTTTGATTTAAGTTAAATGCGACGTCTGAAGTCCACTTACACCTCATTTCCTATTAAAAAATCAGACATGAAAATGATTTTAGATGATCTACATGCACTTAATGTCCATAAAAGCTTAATTTCTCCAGAAACAACAAACCTGTTAGTTGAATAGACAAGTGGTATAGAAACGCACCTGCCCTGACTCGACCTTTGACATTGTCATTAAGAATTTTAAAAAAGCCGGTGCTTTTTCTACGAATTATTTTATTTTAAACAAGCGCAACCACCTCCAAGAAATGCCCTGCCTGTTTTAGGAACCTAACAGCATGTCTTTTTTCCCCCACTGTGTTCATACTTGAAGCACAATTGCTCTAATAATCAGTTTTTTTTGTTTTACAGCAAATCTGTACAATCAAAAGTGGAGAGTATATTGGTAAGTCTCTCATGTTATTAATTATGAACGTTTAGGCAATGTGCTTCCAGTTTTTGTATTTGGACTCTAAATTAGGGATGGGCGATATCTTATCGTTTGCGATATACTGGTAAAAATTCTCCCCACGATAACAAGTAGTCTTCCCGCGATAATAACGATAAAGCCTAGTTGTTGACATATTTCTGTGTGCGACAGTGCGGAATAAATGTACTACAGTAGCACTTGTGTGATACAGTTCTGCATGTGTATGAGCCTGTTTACAAACCTGTTGTCCAACAAAGATATCATTTATTGACATGCTTTTTCTCCAAGTTAACTTAATAACATAGTTTGAAATCAATTATTTTTGTGACCAGACGTGGTTTCATATTACAGACTGATAGTATTATATACAGTGATAAAGGCTATGTCTATTAGCATTGCATTATAAATATACTTTCCATAAAAAAACATATCCAAGATTGCTTGAAGAACACAGATAAACCATATATTTTGTGCAATCGTATGTTTATTGTAATGCTCACAACACCCTGTTTTGGGTAAAAATAGGAAAGGTAATAGTTTTCTCTAAAGAAACAGGATTCCTTGAATTATCGTCATTGATATTGTTATCGCAATAAATACCAGAAATTATCGTGATATATTTTTAAGCCCATATCGCCCATCCCTACTCTAAATTTAGATTCTGCGTGAGCGATGTTCAGAGTTGTTGTTTAAAATGCAAATGCATTCTATATTAATGCAGCAAGTTGCAACGTTGCTTGACAAGTGTATATAAATTGGTCAATAAATTTGTAATAT
The DNA here is from genome assembly GCF_001515645.1 of Sinocyclocheilus grahami. Lineage (NCBI taxonomy): Eukaryota > Metazoa > Chordata > Actinopteri > Cypriniformes > Cyprinidae > Sinocyclocheilus > Sinocyclocheilus grahami. The sequence goes on from NW_015506074.1 coordinate 256,668, forward strand.
TATTTATAAATGTAACTATTTATGAATATTGAAGTCTTATTGCTATTGCCACTGTTTATAAAATTAATTAGCATTTTTTTAAAGATAATATTTGGTAAATATTGCATTAGAAAGTTACATATTATAAATATATTTTGTTAATGGCCTTTTGGAAAAATACTTTTCATGGGAATAATTTAGGTTTTCTATCAAATATCAAACGAAAAATGCATATCGAATTGCCATAAATTTATATTTTGATATTGAGACATTTAGCAGACGCTTTTATAAAGGAAATACTATTATAAGTAATAGTATATAATACAGATATAAGAAAATACTATGAAATTATTGGATATTGTTTTCTCAATTTTCATTATGATGTAAAAAAAAAAATTCTACTACTGAATTTGCCATGAAAATAGCTTTTTCTGGAGATATGGTGTTAAATAATTTAAAAAAAAGAGCATTACATTGACCACTGATTATCTAGGAATGCGCATCAGTTACTGGTGAACCAGGCAAACTTGTTCATTCATCACACTGAAAATGGAAGGTCAAGCTGAGCACATTGCATCGTGGGATACAGTATTGTGCGTCAAGTGCTCTAGTTGTATAATGCACATTTAGGCAAGTGTAGAAGATCATAGAAGTGTTACGTGCATACAGACAATTAGCACAGTATACATACTGCATGCTGCAGTGATAGTGTGAGTATTGTGGTAGTACGCTATTAAAAACATTAAACAAGACATTTTAAAAATGCAGATTCAACATTGTTTTTAGATGTAGAAGCATTGCATTTACACAAATGTGTTTATGAATTGTTTTGCATCTGTGAATGAGGTCATTAGTTTGTGAGTCATATTTAGTGAATGTCTTCATTTTGAGACAATTCTGATCGTGCAACGAATGTGTTAGTGATATTCATTACTGTTTGACGGTGTGATTTATTTTTAGTTCCAGCACTCGTGTGAGTGTGTGTGTGTGTGTGTGTGTGTGTGTGTGTGTGTGTGTGTGTGTGTCATCTGAAGGCCGCTCACTTTTATCAAAACAGTGCTTTCTACAGCAGTTGTCATCCTAGAGTTACTCATAGTTATGTCAACAGCGAGTGTGTCATAGTGTCCTGCTATGTATGTATATTAATTTATTATGATATAATTGATATGATATAGTTGTCATAGTTCTTCTTTAGTGTGTTTGTAGTATTTACACCAATTTTCACTCCAAAATTGCTAGTAACTTTCATAAATATTTATGAATAAGCTGCAAGTAACACATTGAATTAAATGTGAAATTTCGATTTAGAAAGACTGAAATAGTAGGCTATTTCCTTGTCAAATGTACTCCACTAATCTTTGTTTTATTTACAACTCTGTGAAATCATTTTTACGCTGTATCTGAATGTTAATGCAAATTCTTTAGTAATAACATGTTTTCAACAAAGCATTAACATGTTTTTTTACGAGTTTGAAATACTAACATGTTTTTAACATTTTAAACAAACTACTAACATGTTTTTAACCTTTTAAACAAAGTACTAACATGTTTTTAACCTTTTAAAGTACTAACATGTTTTTAACATTTTAAAGTACCAACATGTTTTCAACAAACTACTAACATGTTATTAACATTTAAAAGTACTAACATGGTTTTTTACATTTTAAAGTATTCACTTTTTTTACATTTGAAAGTACTAACATAATTTCAGTGAAATACCTGCATTTTTTACCATTTCAAAATACTACGATTTTTTTTACATTTTAAAATACTACGATTTTTTATTTATTTTTTGCTTTTTAATCAAAGTACTATCATGGATGTTTTACATTTTAAAGTACTCACATGTTTTTTAATGTTTTAAAGTACAATTTTTTTTTTACTTTTAAATGAAGTGCTAGCATGTTTTTTACATCTTAAAGTACTAACTTTTTTAACATTGAAAGTATTAACATATTTTCAACGAAGTACTAACTTTTTTATACCATTTTAAAATACTACGATTTTGTTTTTTGTTGCTTTTTAATCAAAGTACTAACATGGTTGTTTTACATTTTAAAGTACTCACATGTTTTTAACATTTAAAAGTACTAACATATTCCCCACAATTTTTTACCGATTATAGCTTGAATAGATTGGAATAGAATACAATGAAGTAGAATTGTATAGATTGGAATGGAATTGAATGCTATTATGTAGATTGAAACTGAATGCAGTTGTATAGATTGAAATTGAATAGATTGGGAATGGAATGGATTTGAATACATTGGAATAGAATAGAATGGAATGGAGTGGAATTGTATAGATTGGATTTAAAAAAATTTTTTTACCATGGTTAAAGAGTGTTTGTTTGGGACAACATGACGCAGAGCAGCATATTACTTTTATAAAATGCCTGGAACATCAATATGATAAAAGACACCGATGTTCACTTAGTAGTTTAATCATAATCAAAATAACTCTTTCACTTAATTGGTACGACTAGCTGTTTGTAAAAGCAACATACAATCGACCTTCAAATGCAACTCAACCGAATTTAGAGTTGCATTATAAATATGGAACAAAATCTAGAATACAATGTACAATATAGCCACAGTCAAAAAGAGCATTTTGTGTTTTGTTGTTCAGTGATTGGCCAGTAACACCTGTTGCTGCTGTACAGCCAATCAGACACTAGATATCTATTCCATACATCATATTGCATTAGAATGGTGCTTATCAATAATCACAGTCATAATTGAAGGTGTTTAGTAACATAATAAAGCCTTTAAAGAGTTACACAGAATAAGAATGAGGCTGTTTGCTTTGGATGGAAGGATTTGTGACGGCTACCTGGTACATTTAGGAAATAACAGTGAATTGTCTTTTATTTTTTTTATTTACTCTCATTGGCTGTCAAGCCTCACCCCATTCACGAGCGCCGGTTTCCCCTAGCAACAAAGAGGCGACTAGAACAGGATGAGGTGAGAGGAATTCATTCTCACCAGCCAATTAAATGCGAGGTGGGCGGAGCCTGTGCTGAAACGACGTGTTGCCAGTGTGTCAGCATTGACATGCATGTTTACTGTCAGGGTTTACATGACAACCGGCTAAGAGCAGGGCAGGATTGCAGGTTTGCTGCTGGTCATATGCGCAGACACGTACTGTGTGCCTGGCCGACTCGAGGAGCTCTGGCTCTCCCCGTACAATACGCAACCTTGCGGAAATGAATGCAGGAGAAGACAGTGATGTCAAGGGCCGTGGAGCCTTGCAGGGGCCAAAAATCAAGACCTTTAAGTGAATTTTAGTGTGTGATAATGGTGTGGGAATTTGATATTGTGCATGATGATAATTAATTTTCTTTTATGTTTTGGATAAATGTTACTAAAACAAGCAAAATTGCATTTCTGCTGCAGTGGAATATTTTTTAGTCATTTCCATCACAACCAAATATATAAACGTTTATTGGGGAAAAACTAAGGCTGAACGATTATGGTTCAAACCAATGACCTCAATTATTTTGCTTGATTAAGATTTCAATGAAATGATTGCACTTCCACAAATTAAGAAAGGGTGAGGTTTATTTTCTCTCTCTACATTATGAAAACTTGAAAAACTTTAAGCAGTGAAATTCTTATTATTAATTAATGTAATTGTATAATAAGTTAATGTTTTTCTGTTTTTCACAAACAATACAGTCAATAGTTTTATAGCAGGTATGCTTAAATAATCAATAAGTAAAAATCACGATCATGATTAAAATATGATTAATCTTTCAGCCCTAGGAAAAACTCCTAAAATTCTTGATGTGTCATTAAATCATTACAATAATAATAATAATTTTTAAATACCAAAAAATATATATTTGAACAAATTTTAATGAATGTTGTGCATGAATGTTGCACATGCTGGGTTTTTGTTTTTTAGAGTAAAAATAATGTCAAACTTGCCTGAAATTAGTGTGACTATATTAATGAAGCAACGTTGTAACATGATGCATTACTACAAATCTAATGATTTAAACAAGGTGCCGCTGACTTGCTAAAACAAGCAAAATCATTTTTTGCCCCATCAGAATAAACTTTTATTGGAAAAAACTATTGTTCTGAAAAATATGGTGTAACTGTAACTTTTGGGGGAAAATACATTTAGGTTAGTCACTGATTTTAACCCTTTAATTACATGTAATACTTGCACGTGACTGTTAACATGCTGTGATTTTAAAAATAATAAACTTGTGTGAAATGCCCTTGTCTCATAATCCTTGCATTGTTCATTCACACAGCAAGATGTTGAGAAGTTTACAGATATTGAAAAGCTCTACCTCTACCTTAAGTTGCCTTCTGGTCCCAGTAGTGGCAATGAAAAAAGGTACATATTCTTTTTTATCTACCTTATTCCTTTCCATATCCCCCTCCTCTCCTTTTATGATTTCAACACCTCATGAACCATTTGTGATTTTTGTGCTTTGCAATATACTCATATGTACACTCATATGTCTGATAATTATGATTGATTCATGTTTACATTCAGTGAAACATGCATTTATGAAACAAAATCAAAGCATATGCAAGTATCATTTTTTTGTAATATTGTCTAATTTTGCATTTGTTGTCAGCTTCAAATTGATTCATGATAGATTCATTCAAGCTAATAATTTTACCATTAAAATAGATTTTGTGTAAATTATGACATTGCAATACCAAGCTTGTGTTTTATCATTTGTTTCCCCTTATCTGTCCATCATGTCAACCCCTCTTTCCCAACATGATGTCCAATAGAACTGAAAATCAGAGGGGCTCTGGAAGTCCTGCGATATGGTACTACAATTTTAACTATATTAAAGGGAAAATAATTTTAAAGTAATATGTAACATGATATATTATACAGGACCAACAGACGTACACACAGCTTTCTGGTGCTACAACCATCACTGTTTCAAGCCTTTCTTTTCCTCTGTTTTCCCAATAGTGACCAGAACTCCATGACGTCGAGCCGAACTCAACAGATGTACGCATTCAACTGGATCCGAAATCACTTGGAAGAGCACCCGGAAACCTCACTGCCAAAACAAGAGGTGTACGATGAATACAAGTGAGTGGTTTAATGCTGCAGTAATGGACGGAGTTTGTGTTTGCTTGTATTCATCAGTTTCTCATGCTGTGTTTCAGGAGTTATTGTGACAATCTGGGCTACCATCCTTTAAGCGCAGCTGATTTCGGAAAGATCATGAAAAACGTTTTTCCGAACATGAAGGCACGCCGTTTGGGCATGAGGGGGAAATCAAAATATCCTTTTGTGTGGAAAAAATCTTGATATGTTTTGTATACTGTAGATTGCAAAATGCAGTGCACCTAATGCATGACAACATTTGCTTTTGAAACATTTAGTATGCATTGAGAATTGTTGTGCACCTTTACAATGCATTACGTACTGCTACAGCGGGCTGAGAAAAAAAGCATTTGTGCACATGCCGTCACTCCCTAACCTGGACGTGCACAAATCAGGAGATGGGGTCAGTATCCTGTTCCTGTCAAATCCAAAACAAGAGATTCATATCAGTTTATTTAAAATTAAATTAATTACAACAGCATTATGTGCAGGTTTGATAACCAAGTCTCCTCTTATCCCTGCTCTTCTTTAGTGTGAGTTGTTGGAGTCAACTGGACAGTCTCCCAGTGCTGAGGATGAGATGCGTTCGGCAGCTTGCGGTCTGGTCTGCGAATGGGCTCAGAAGGTTTTGAGCCGCCAGTTTGACAGTGTGGAGGAACTGGCACGCTTTCTTCTCAACAGTCATTATATAGGCACTAAGTCCATGGCAGCTCTGACTGTTATGACTGGAACCCCAGCAGGCAAGAAACAAAAAATACCTTGCATACAAATCTAGATGATGCATGAAAATGTTGGTTGTAACAGCTACTGGTTTACTTGTGTGGCATTCAGACTATGTTCATTTCTTGTTTCTAACTTGAATCTCTTTGATAAAAACCAGGTATGAAAACCCCTACACCTGCCTCTGCCTTTGTGCCAACTGGTGAAGCCAACTCATTCCAGCCCCAAGTGAAGACCCTCCCTTCGCCTTCTGTAGACGCCAAACAGCAGCTGCAGCGGAAGATCCAGAAGAAACAGCAGGAGCAGAAACTCACCTCTCCTTTGCCCACTGATGCCCAGGCCAGAAGGGCAGAGGCGGGCACACCTGGCCCTGGATCCAGCCTGACCTCTGGAAGTCCTGCACTACTATCCCCTCAACAAACCATAGGCATTGTGGTTACTGCTGTTCCAAGTCCTATTACAGTAAGGAGATTTTGGTTGATAGCAGGGTATGGATGATTTGACATTGCTCAATGGACAAGTTATTTAGATTGTGCTTTTGTTTGCAGGTTCAGAGAAACAGGCAACTAATGACCTCGCCAAGTCCTGTTGGGGCAGCAGAGGGAAAAGTTGTACCTGTTAACTTCCAGGTTGTGACACAACCTATTAAGCAGTCTCCAAAAACACCCCAAAATATCTCTGCCAGCCCAGTCGGTGACAGGTTGGCTAGACACCGATATGCTCAGATTTTACCTAAACCATCGGCCACAAGCGCCATTGCCCTTCGCTCACCCCCAACGCTGCTCATCACCAACAGTCCCATCAAGACGGTGATGCCCACATCCCACGTTAGCTCTGTAAATGTGGTCAAGATGACTGCAATTTCATTAGCTCCTAGCAGTAGTAGTAGTACTCCTACCCCGTTGCGACCTGCTTCAGTGGGTGTCAGTAGCACAGCTTCCCTGGAAGAATCTAGCCAAACCCATCAAGGTCAGAATGGGGCATCTGTCATGTCTCTTCAGTCATCTGGGAAAGCTGGACGTCCCTTCACGACCCTAACCCCATCAGCGTCCACTTTTACTAATGAGGTTAAAGTGACATTTGAAGCTGTGAATGACAGTACCTCAGCTACTGCTGTTGATAAACAAAGCACTGTTACAGGGGCAAGTGCAGGACTAAAGAATGAAAGAACCACTAAATTCAGGGCTTCCAGTGAACCCTCTCTTTTTATTAAGGCGTCTCCTATGCCTGAGAGAGTGGCAAGGGCCAAGAGTGACTCTACAACCCCTTCAAGTACAATCATGGGGGCTCTTGCCCCGAGCAGCAATAACAACAATGATCAACCAGAAAGTACTTTGTATTTAACTGTTACTAGCCAGAATTTAGATGCCGAATTGTCATCCATTTGTGCGGTGGCAACTGCAAGCACTTCTTCTAAAGATGCTGGCCTAGGTCCAAAAAGCCTTCGAAAACGCTCTGCATCTGTTTTGGAAACCCATACAATCCCAGTTAAAAGAGTATTCATTTCCCAGCAACCTTTCGATGTTAGCAGCAATGCCAAGCCTGGTATTGTAATAGCAGCTAAGAAGATTCAGAGACCTGGCACCCCAGCAAGACCAGAGAGCGCTCCATGCAAAGTTACACTAAAACAGAATAGCTCTCTTCCGACTCAAATCTTGGCTCTTTCTGACACCCCCATTGGAGCCCTGGGCACCTATCAGACTGTTAATCCTCAGAGCTCTTCACAAATCGAGAATGATGTTGCTGATATTAGCCCGAATGAAACTGCTTCTGGTAATAGCACGGCTTTACTGGAGCAAATTCCAAGACACCAACAAATCAGCAGTGACGTTTTTCAGGAGGTATCTGCTGTAAGGGAGCTCAAGAGTTCGCTGCAAGACTACTCGCAACAGATGCAAACAGAACACAAGCAGATTGCAACTAATCCGTTACCATTGATGGCCCAGGCAACTGAGACCACCAGTCAGCTCACTCTTCAGCAGGACATTGTTGATTTTGCAGGAGCCCAAGCAAGCATGGACTATTTCCCCTTCAATGATGATGATATGACCCAGGACAGTATTGTAGAAGAGCTTGTACAGATGGAGGAACAGATGAAGCTGAATAGCAGCTTGCAATCCTACCTGAGTTGTGTTGATATATCCCTACAAGGTCAAGCCACAGTTGGCCAAGGAACAATCCTGTCGCCCCATCAGACAAGTACACAGTTCTATCATTCATCCCATAGTAGCGCCACTCCAATCCACACGCCAACTCCGACGCCCACACCGACACCAACACCTACTCCAACTCCTACCTCCGAGATGCTACCAGGGGGGCATAGCTTGACCAGAGAAAGCCCTTGTTCTCGAATGGCGCCTGTTACCCCAGTGGATAGCATCTTAGGTGGGCGCCATACACCCATCAGCACTCCACTGTCAAACTGCAGCAGCAGTGTTCCTCCAAGTCCCATTGAATGCCGTAATCCCTTTGCGTTCACTCCTATAAACTCCAGTATAACTGGATATCACGATGGTAGCGTTGTGTCCAGCAGTCCAGTGAAACCCATGCAAAGGCCAATGGCCACCCACCCAGATAAAGCCAAGCTGGAGTGGATCAACAACAGGTACAACAGCACCGCAGGATCTCCCGTTATCTCCACCAACTCCACCATTGGTTTCCTGCCCAGTTACCAGGATCTGGTCGAGGACCACTTCCGTAAACCACACGCTTTTGCCATCCCAGGTCAATCTTTCCAGTCTCAGTCAAGGCATCAGGATGTAAACTTGGGAAGTTTGACAACTGTTTCCCCAGTGCAACAGGGACAGCAAACCACCCTTAGTTGCAAGCAAGAAAGTTTTGCCGTCCCAGCTCCGTTGGACAACAAAGGGGCAGGAAACGCATCTGGAGGAGGAACCTTCAGGTGTCGCAGCGTTAGCCCGGCAGTTCGCCAGCGTAACCTTAGTGGCACCACTGCACAAACAGTCATCACCCCACGGTCTGTTGTTTCTCCCTTTAATTGCCCCCTGACATCTGAGGTCCTGAACATTTTGTCCAACAACCAGTCTGTTGTCAGTGCCAGCAGCTTAGCCCAGAGGAGCCAGTCAGTTCCACTAAACATCATGATGCAGTCTGAGCTGCTGCCCATCAGTCACCAGGTGCAGCAAAGCAATAGTGCTAAGATCACCACTGTGCTCCTTAGCAAGATGGACACAGATGGAGATGATGCAGTGCGAGGGCTGGGCGTAAATAACCTGCCCGCCAATTACACAGCACGGATGAACTTAACCCAAATCCTGGAGACAACACAGGGCTTCTCCGGAGGCCCCAACTCTCAGAACCAGCAGCTGCCTCTGGATTCAAGCCCTTCGCCCTTTGACTTCCAGAAGACGGGTTACCTCATAAGCACGGGAGAGGAGCAAGTCACCTTCTCCTGTGGTGACAGTCAAGCACAATCAGGCTCTGGACTGCCACAGCTGGAAGAGCAGCTTCAGCTCCAAGAACCACAGTTGGAGCTGCAAAACCACCAGCTACAACTCCAGAATCAACAGCTGCAACTTCCAGCTCAGCGATTACAACTCCAAGACCAACAGCTCCAACTTCAAGACCCACAGTTGCAACTCCAGGACCAACAGTTGCAGTTGCCGGACCAACAACCATTACAGGATGACCCAGATCTCAGCCAGCAGCACTTGTTGCCCCAAACCTCACAGCAGGTTGTGAATCAGGAGCAGCAAGAGCAGCTGGACTTCAACACTACCGTCAAGGATCTCTTAGGGGAGGACAGCCTCAATCCCAGTTCGCAACTCGTCGGACAAGTGGCGTCAGAACTCAGTGCTGTCGCCTCTGAGTTTTCCAGCGATATGCGGTTGACTTCTGACCTTTCGAGTAGCATTACCGACCTGAACACTTTGGACCCCAACTTGCTGTTTGACCCCAGTCAGCAGCAGGACCAATATGAAGACGCCACACTGGAAGAACTGAAGAACGATCCTCTGTTTCAGCAGATTTGCAGCGATACTGTGAATTCTGCTGGTTTCGATTGGCTAGAGAATAAAGACCAGCCAACCGTGGAAATGTTGGGATGATATTATTTCCTGTTCCTTTATTGTTGATGTTGCTGTTGTCGTCGTTGTTTATATTTATGGTTTCTGTTCCGCGGTTTGTTTTTTGTATTGCACCGTTTTGTGTATCCTTTATGTACAAAAGTATTGAATGACGTGTCTGTGCAGCAAAAATCTGGACGCATTGGACTGTCCAGTTTAAAGTGCCAACCTGAGGTAAATCTCTTACAGGCATGTGCTATATCTGAATTTTTTACAGTTTTGTTTGTATTCTTGTTGTATGATTTCATGGATCATTCCAGTCATTTCTCCCCATTCAGAAGTCATTTATAGTGGACGGTCAGATATTTCCTCTGGTTCCAGCTGGTAGTAAAGTACGTTCAGTATAATGAGACATCGCCTGGTGCACAAGCATATCCCTCTTTTATATATTTCCTTCCTCTAAAACCATAGTGGATATTGAGAACCTGCATACAAAATTTGCTCTTGTATTTCAACGAAATGCAATATTCCAAGTGACGAATCGTTGACTTTGGGGAAACACCCTTTCTAGACAGTTGTCTAAGCATCCAATAATGTGGCTTTGTGAGTTTGATAGGAGGCCAAAAGAGTGCCCCCAAATAAAGTAAGTACAGCAGAGGTGAAATAACACATCTACATATCGTAAATCAGTCGGTTCAATGAACTGCAAAGATCTTAGGTGCTACTTGGTGCTGACTTAAAGAATCGCATTTACTGTACTTTTCATCAGCCGTCATTTGTTTTGTCAAAGTGATTTTACACATTTTGGGGGGAAAAGGTATTTAAGGCCATAATACTTATGCTGTTAAATCCAAACTGTTGGGTAAGGATGAGACTTTTGGTTTGTTTTATTCCAGAAAAATGGGAAGATAAGACTCGTCTGCCTTATTTCCAGAGTCTAAGGCCTTATTCCATCTCATTAAAGGCTACTGAATTCAAGAATTTCTTAAAAGAACGAACTTGGTGCACTTGTCGTGAATTAGCATTTCTCCATGTTCAGATGGTTGCTAGCCATTTAGTAGGCTTTTTAGCACATCATTTCAAACTGGTAGTGATGATGGTATGGTGATGGCTAGATATTCTTACCAACTCGAGATCAACAGGCAAACCTGTGTAGTTTCTCCAGCCTTAACTCCATACCAAAGAGCAACTGAGGAAGAACAAGAGATTGCGATCCGTTGAGGTTTCCATCTTCAATCGCCTGTCATCTAAAAGGGATCTTGACCGTTTTAGCTCGCTTTCACAGCAAGTGAATTCACATTTGTGTAAATTATGTATATGGCGGATGCATAGATGGGGAGCATGTTGTACAAGTTCACGAAGGCTGCATTTCTAGGCTAGTAGTGCGACATTTGTAAAAAGGACATAGTTGTCATCATGAGATTTCCATTTTATCAAGATGCTAATGGTGATGATCTGTAGGTAGATTCGAGTGCCCTTAAGAAGAAAAAGCTGATCATAACGAGTCCATAGCCAGCACGATATTTCGCTTGTTACGTTTCTGGCTTCCTGTGATGTGCTAGTAAATATTGGGTCTGTAGCTTGCTAATGTACCATTTTTCTTAGGAGTTTATTGGTTCCTGCGTACGCAGATGTGATGTGTAAATGAAGAGAGGATATAATAGCATGGATTTATCAAGAAAAAAATTAATTAGATAAGACTTAAATATAAAGTTAATTTTATCGTGACATAGCTAAATATTGTGTGCAGAGACGAATCAAAGGAGCAGACACTGGAAATGGTTTGAAAAACGTTCATCTTATTGCACTAAAAGTTAAGTTTTTTTTCCCCCGTCGACAAACAATAATTGGTGCCCGCGTTGTTTTTCTTCTAAAGACAATAAATAGAGGAATTACTCACTCGTGCTCGAAAACGACAATGAATAATTGCCTTGTGTAGCAATGAGCTCTAATCTCAGTGAGATCCGCGTTGTACGACTTCTCGTACCTGAGAAGAAAATATGAAAATACGAGATTTAAAAACGACGAGTTTTAAAAACAAAAACATTTTAAAAAGCCAACATGCTTTAACCATGTTATAAAATGACTGTATGTGCGCATGTATGTTAAACTATCTATGGTAGTATTTGTTGTGACCACTCCTTTAGCCAATCAAAACAGGACGAGGGGACAAACGTAGTTCTTCAGAAGCTATATGCATTTTACGATGTTTACTAAGTTAAAATAAGTCTTTTTCTGTTCATGAATGTTGTTCTTGTTTTTCGTTTTGAATATATCTTCAATTTTCTTCTTTTTATATATATATATATATATAGAAATAAAAAAATGCCTATGTGAAGAAAGTTGTAAATATTTTTTATGTTCTGGCGTTTATTAAGGCACTGATTAATTACCGTTTTTTATTTTACCAGTAAGACTCCAGTCCTCTTTTGATACACAGGGTTCGACGCCGCAGATGTCGTTCGTCAGGTCGGTCTGGTAGAAAAACATGTTCATTCTGTCTGTAGATTTGAGCCTCTGATGTGCTGGTTTATCTGCTCTATGTGGACAGTAGCTTGTTAATATTGCAGAAGCGTTTCAGCGATGTTTTGTTAATCTTTTTTGTTTGTTTTTTTTCCAATGGAAAGTACTCACAGGTGAGATTTTTTTAAGTGGTTTTAAAAGCCAATAAACATTTTTTTTAAACAACACTTGTGTTGTCTGGAGTGTGTTCGAGCGTAACGGCGCCCTCTGTTAGTTCATATTGACACGGCAGCACACACAAAAACAGCCATAAGGTCATGAGGTCATATCATGCATGACTGCAATGCATGCTGGGATCTCACCAACTGAAACAAATCAACAATATAAATCTAGAAAATTTCACTATAAAACCTATGAAATTTTAAATATAAATATCAGACACGCACATGCATTTTTAAATTCTAAAACAAAGTTAGCTTTTATATTATATGACTTTGATTTAGTTGTTTACTTTTTGTTGTGTATACATGTTTAAAATTGATATTTATTCATGTTGTGTTTTTTTATGTAAAATGTATCGAGAAGGCGCTTTTAAAGGCGCAATATAAAATAAAGTTTATTATTATTTGTTTAAATTCAATATTGTTGACTTAACCAATGCCTTCATATATATTTAATATGCTACTCAAAAACCTGCGTACACTGCATAAAATATGTAATTTTATTGTATGTATGATATGATTCAGCAAAGCACTGATGATATATTAATAGTAATAACTTGATATTATCGGCATCCAGAACTTTAAAGCAAGTTTTATTTATTTCTTGAAACGTAGGCCTCAAATATTAATATGGAAAATAATAAAATGATATAAATTATTTATATGGAATTTGGAAATATTATTTTTAAACAAGTTTCAAAAGTCATGTATAAATTATATTTTTACTGTTTTTAAGGGTTTGATCTTTCCCAGTATTGCTGTAATATAATATTGATAATATAAAACGTAATTTTCTCCTTATACAATAAACAAGCTCAAAACTTAAAAAACAAACTAAAAGCTATCTGCTACGGAAGCATTACTCATTTTTAATTTAGTTAATTATTAATGTAGTTTTAGAAGTAAAAATGGATCAAAACTATTTAGACATTTTAGAAAGTGAGTGACAAACAAACACAAAATTACTAAACTTTAAACAAAATATAAAAAATAGTAACTACTTCAAACTGTTAATAAAACTAAATTAGTATCTGTTAGTATTTGAATACTCTGTTCAGATCGCTAACAACACAGATCCCTGACGTATCAAACGGCACTGATAATAAATGCTCTTCTGCATATTCGATCATATTCGTGCTTTTCGGAGGGGATAGAGGTCATTGTGCCCAAGCCAGAGGTCAAAGGTCAGAGGTTGTGGAGATGGGGGTTCACCGTGGCTCTGACCAATGAGAGCAGGGCGGTCGGTGTCGTGCCTCTTTCCCATGACCCCACACACATTCACACAATGCTAATGACTTCAGCCCTATTGATCCACAGCCTGCTGTCGAGCGACTGACCGGCTCAGAAAACTGCATAGCAGGAGCTGCTGTATAGTACAAATATGCTATTCCAGCATCACATGCATGTCTTGTGTTATTGTGCTGAGAAGGAGAGGAGGCGTGATCAATCACTGATCAATAACTGATTAAATCCAGCACACAAACACACGTGCATCATCTGCTGAGCTTTATGTTCTCTTCAGGTCATAGAGATTTAAAAGGACCTTTCGTGAAATGTATTGAAATCACTATTAAAACATGGATATGTTATTATTATTATATAGTTATTACAGTTAACAAACTAAAACCATAAACTGTTGTTTTCAAAATAAATATTAACTGATATAAAATCAAATATTTAAAAGAAAATTAAAACTGCCAAGGCAACATTTCTCATTTGAAGACTGGGTTAAATGAAGACTGTATATAAATATTAAAAAAGGATAAAAATGACTAAAATAAAATAACTAAAAAATGGAAAATATAAAAATCAAAACGTACTCAAAATATTTAAATTTTTAACATAAATGTTAACTGGAAAAACATATTTTATTTCATTTGGTTGCCGAAGAAACATTCACATTTTCATTTAATCAATTAAATTAATGTACTAAAATAACTCAAACTAAAAATGAAGTAAAAAATATAATAATAATAATAAATAAAAATACTCAAGTGTAAACTACAATTATAATGAATTTGGAAAATATATTAATAAGTCATTTAAAATATTAATACTAAATTTTTTTTTGTCATTTAAAAAAAAAAAATCAAAATTAAACATTATTTCAGCTAGTTACCAAGGCAACATGTAACGCTTTCATGCAGTTTAACCAAAAAAAAAAACTGAAATATTAACTAAAATTATATTGAAAATGAAAAAATAACTTTTTTCAAATTAAAAAGATAATAAACACTATACTAGTTCAGTAATAGTGAGAACATACATGGCCCTCTTGTCCTGTGATATTATAATAATAATAATAATAATAATAATGTATGCACATAGAAAGCGAGTGCAGCTGATCTGTTATTGCTCTGTGGGGTCTGATGAGGCTGAAGGGTGTACAGCTGCTCGCACGAGCAATACGTCTGAATATGCCTGCATGCATTTTAAACAACACATATTATTAACTTTCAGAAAGTACATGTATGGCAAAATAATAAAAGAGGATCCTTTGTTTAGCATATATTTTGTACTATATAACATACACACACACACACACATGCATATATTAATTTGTTAGTTTGCTAACCGTACATAAAAGAAATGTGTAGGAAAATAAATAAAGCAATAAATGACTTGCTACCTTGAATTTACTTTTGAATTTCATTTATTTTCTTTCTTTATTTGTAACTATGTATTTACTCGTGCATTTCTTTTAAATGATCCCACATGTTATTTCTATATTCAGCTACTGCTGTTTGGGTGTTGCTGATATTATGGTGATATTACAGGTGGACATGAGTGTTACACAATCCTGGAGGCGTAATGAGACGTGAATATGTAATGAGGGCGGGGCTTGAGTGACGTGTGACGCCAGCAGCGTGAGCAGCGTGAGCTTCGGCTTCGGCTTCAGTCAGAGAGCGGGTCTCCGGAGAGTCACGACGCGCTCCGGACGCGCGCGGGTTTTCACACACACACACACACATGCATATATTAATTTGTTAGTTTGCTAACCGTACATAAAAGAAATGTGTAGGAAAATAAATAAAGCAATAAATGACTTGCTACCTTGAATTTATTTTTGAATTTCATTTATTTTCTTTCTTTATTTGTAACTATGTATTTACTCGTGCATTTCTTTTAAATGATCCCACATGTTATTTCTATATTCAGCTACTGCTGTTTGGGTGTTGTTGATATTATGGTGATATTACAGGTGGACATGAGTGTTACACAATCCTGGAGGCGTAATGAGACGTGAATATGTAATGAGGGCGGGGCTTGAGTGACGTGTGACGCCAGCAGCGTGAGCAGCGTGAGCTTGGGCTTCGGCTTCAGTCAGAGAGCGGGTCTCCGGAGAGTCACGACGCGCTCCGGACGCGCGCGGGTTTTACGCACGGAATGACCGTGAATCGTCGATAAATGGGGTCCGTGAGATGGAAAACACATCAGCAGGGGCTGATTATACTCTGGCTTTTGTCCTTTTCAGGTAAGACGTGTTATATCTACGTATATTTGGAGAGGAATCTCGTGCGTAAAGGCTGGAGGTGTCCAGGTTGATCAACTTCATCCAGATTGGATTATTAGAGTGTTTTAAGTTATTGTTAGATTATTTAGATGGGGATTGAACTGTTGAGGGAATATGTTATCAGAACCTGAGCATTCACGATGGTGTTTGAGTTTGGATACAAGTAAATATTACTGTTTTTAACGATATATATATAGAGAGAGTGGTGTAGAAAGTTTAATAAGCTTTGTGCTGCGATATTTATCAGGTCAAATATGCAATATTAAATATTTTTGTGTGTGTTTTTATATTTTATATCTGAATGAATGAATGAATGAATACCACTTTTTAAGTGGCTTAACGAGTATTTTAATTTTATTACACCCTGAATGATTCAAATATTATTAGTATTTTTATTGTATTTCTATTTTTGAGAGGGCACCTGAATAAATTTTTTTTTATAATAATAATAATAATAATAACAGTTTTTAAGTGGTTTAGCCAGTATTTTTATTTTATTACACCCTGAATGATTCAAATATTATTAGTATTTTTATTGTATTTTTATTTTTGAGAAGGCCCCTAATTAAAAAAAATAAATAATAATAATAAAAAACACACTTTTTAAGTGATTTAGCCAGTATTTATTTTATTACACCCTGAATGATTCAAATATTATTTTTATTTTTATTTTATTTTATTTTTTGCGAAGGTACCTGAATAAAGTTTAACATAATAATAATAAAAACACACTTTTTAAGTGGTTTAGCCAGTTTTTTTATTTTATTTTATTTTAAGTGGGTGTCATGAATCAAACCAGTTGTAAAAAATATGATTAATACGACTGAATCAACCTGACTACATTAAGATGCAACAACAGAATCCATTTCAAGGGTCAGATCAGGTATAAATAGCGTCTTAACACAGCAACACATGGCCCATTTTCACTTTTTATTGTATAAAAACAGCCAAAGTCATGAAGATTAGAAGGCAAATGCATCAGTGTCCAGCAGAAGCACCGATGGCAGGATGATTCTTCTCTCCCAGTTGACCGTGACTAAATAGATTAGATCTATTCAGAGGCTCGCTTGACCAGAATGTTGCATTGTCTGAGAAAGCAGAATTTAGATGCAATAATGCCAGTTTTTAATTCTATTCTCTCCTCTCCTCTTCTGCAGGTGTTTTTAGCTTTAGTGAGCTGTCGTTCTCCGTCGAGCCCAAGGACGTGGCGGCGTCTCTCGGTGAGCGAGTTATTTTGGACTGTCAGGCTCAGGGCGAGTCTCCCGTCGGCGTGCGATGGAGGAAGAACGGCCTCCAGCTTCACGAGAGCGGCCGATTGCGTGTCTTGTCCAACGGCTCGCTCTGCATCTCCAGCTCAGCGCAATCAGACGAGGGCTTCTACCAGTGTCTCGCACAGAACAGATACGGAGCCGTCCTGAGCCAAAGATCCCGTCTCACCATCTCAAGTACGTATGGATGTGACCACTGCGGGAAAACTCTGCTTCTGTTTTTAAATGCTGAAAACAGGCCGTATACTGACAAACACACGCACAACAAGCCCAAAACCAAAAGAAAAAATTCAGAAATTATATTTAGTTTCAAGAACATGAGGCCTAGTTTTGCGTTGTGACATTATTTGAATAAAAAAATAATATGTTGTACACCAAATTCTAAGTGTATTAATGCATTTTATAAAACGGAGTGTTCCTGTCCTTGATTCTGATTGGCTGAGCCACATTCAAAGCTGTTATAAATTATAGAGCCGACCGATATGGGTTTTTTTGGGGCAGATACCGATATTAGGGAGTAAAAAAAAGGCCGATATCGATATATCGGCCGATATTCTTTGTGTATATTAGAGTACAGTACCAGTCAAAAGTTTGAACACTTTCCCATTCGTGTGTTCAAACATTTCACTGGTACTATATATAGAATACAGTATATACATAAACAGAATATATATACATAAACACATTTTATGCAATGATCACTCAAATGTGGTGATCAAACACTTATAATGACGTGACAGAGATTCGTAATGGAGGCAGGGCATTTAACAATTTAACAATAAACTTTATTATCCAAAATGAGTCTGACATCAGTGCACTGAACAGTAAAGCTGAAGTTTATTCAACTTTAACGGAATAAAGTTGAATGGAATTGAATTGAATTAAAGTTTATTTCACTTCGAAACATTCATTCACGGATTTGCGCTACTGTCTTCACACACAGACGAAACTTACTTGAGAAGTGTTGTGACATAATATACCTCTGTAAAAAATACAATATAAACTCACGTCTCGTGCACTTGAATGCCCTTTGAATGTAACGTGTACGTTCCCTTGGAACTGGAATCATGGCGGAATATCATGTGAAGTCCACTTCGCGGGGCACTTGCGGTCAAATAAGACAATGCGTGAATGCTGCCTGAACAAGAGACCTCCTTACTGAAGGGAAAGTGTTGACTGGTGTCACTATCTCGCGAACGCCGCCCTCCACGCGTCGGTAGCCCCCCGGGATCGCTTGATCGGTCGGCGCCGGACTGCGAATTCAACCACCCGTAACTCCCAAACCCCGGGGGCTATCGACGCGGGGGTGGTCTCATTCGAAAGAGGGCCTCGAGACGTACACTCGATTCGCGTTCGAGCTGAAGGGATCCACCGTTACGGAGATATGGCCGTTCAAAGTTTCAATGGTTTTCCATAGACTTAAACTTCAAAAGCGTTTCATCCAGGTCGCCAGTAGCAAACAATGGAGCGCGGACAAACTAAGTAATTACACCATTTCAAGCATTTTATTTGCGTTATATGTTCTGTAAAAAAAAAGTCATATCGGTGGTATATTTGCCGATACCGATATATCGGCAACAGGCTCATATCGGCCGATAATATCGGCCGATAATATCGGCAAAACGATATATCGGTCGGGCTCTAGTAAATTACTCTACAAACATACACCTTTGTTTACGTCTGTGTGTTGCTCGTCAACCACTTTGTTGCAACCACAACTGTTTCTGAGGAGCTACATTGTTTGGTGGAAGAATACTGTTTTTATTAATATCATTACACTTCATTTGCTCTGTTTTATTTTGTGAAGCCTTGCTATGTATATGGAATAACCGTTTTATAAAAGCAATAAGCCCCGTGAAGCCGTGGTTTACAGTGAACATAACAGAATTAAAGATGAAATTTTGAAGTAGAAATGAATGATTATTATTAACTTGAATTATTATTTTTATTCATTAATGCATTTTATAATTATAGTTAATGATCAAATAACGTCACAATCTTAACATAAGCTTAATTTTCACTCAGAAATTGCTGGTAAATTTCACAAACTACACAGAACCGGCAAGTAACATTGAACTAAATGTGAAATTTTGAAGTAGAAAGACTAGCAGAATAGCATTAACTTGCTCAAAAAGTCATATTTAACCATGTTTAAATCCCAAATTCTGCTGATTTCTCGATGTAGAAAATGTATAAAAAAGCCACGTGTTCAGTCTGGGCCGTACACATGTAAAGATCTGAATTGAATACGAGTGATTTAACTATAGTTGTATTATGTTGCTGTCACTAGCTGTGACGGCTATAATAGAACGTTTTAATGCCTTATATTAAAAAGTATTTTCTTAAGGACTCAGGATGTGCTCTGACTCAGGCACAAGCAGATTTTCATATTAAAAAATAACTCATTATAAAATGACATCAAATGAAACATTTACCTTTTTAAATCCTACTGCTGGTTTATCTCCCAAACTCAACATAGAAATATTCAATATAGGCCATATACGTGTTAAACTTTGAATTAGAAATGAATTGCATAGCCGTACACATGTAAAGATCTGAATTGAATACGAGTGATTTAACTATAGTTGTATTATGTTGCTGTCACTAGACGGCTATAATAGAACGTTTTAATGCCTTATATTAAAAAGTATTTTCTTAAGGACTCAGGATGTGCTCTGACTCAGGCACAAGCAGATTTTCATATTAAAAAATAACTCATTATAAAATGACATCAAATGAAACATTTACCTTTTTAAATCCTACTGCTGGTTTATCTCCCAAACTCAACATAGAAATATTCAATATAGGCCATATACGTGTTAAACTTTGAATTAGAAATGAATTGCATTGATGATTTAACTATTGTTATGTCATGCTTCTTTCAATGTATGTCAGACCTTATAGGGGTAGAATATTGAATAATCTTCAGCAAAAGAGCAGATTTGATGCTCCTTTATGCAATCTGCATCATGGGCAATGCGATTGTTTCCTGGTCAGTTACTCGCAGGAATCTGTTAAAGGCTATTGGCTGGCGTCTTTTGTCCCGCGTGGCCCCGGCTGCCCTCTGATGGGGGCAGAAAAGGCTCTGCTGTGGGACGTTTGTTCAGCCATGAACCTGTGGACAGAGAAACAGCTGTGCCTATTGAACTGGCTCAGGCCTGACCTTCACAAAGAGACCAGAGCCGTTCAAGCACAGCTGAATGCTGCTCCATACGCTCCTAGATCAGAGAAGCTTCTGATGTGGAAGATATCGATGGTGATGTAGGGTTTGGGGTTGAGTTATTATGGGCTGTTTGTAGCGATAGACTAATAGATCGGCCATTATTATAGTTAACTAAAACTAAAACCATTAAAAAAAAATTTTTTTAATAATAAAAAAATATATAAAAAAAAAAAGTCGATTTGCTAACTTTCTGCTTTGGTCGTGTTATAAACCAGGACTTCTGTTCCCTCACAATACCGCTGACAGTATAAAAGTTACAGTACGGTTGACGGTAAGCTTTTTGTTAAGTGGAAATGAAAATATAAAATTTTTTGATAAAATATCAAAAACTAATTTTATTTCAGCTAGTTGCCAGGGCAGCATTTCTAATTTTTTATTTAGTTTAACTTGGTGTACTAAAATAACTAACACTAAATCTAAAATAAAAATGAATAAAAACTATATAGACATACTTTTTTTTTTAAATGTCAAAAACCCAACAAAATTACTCAAACTTAACTAACTAAAATTAAATTAAATTAATGCAAGTAAAAATTTAAGTGAAAACAGAAAATACAAAAATAAAAATGGATTCAGAATATTAATAAAAAAATTTTTTTTTTTAAAGTTATAGCACTATTTGGCAATGCAATTAATCAGGTATTATTATATAAAAATTAAATTGAATTTCAATTGATCAGCAACACCTGGTAATAATATATAGCATAACATAACATAATATAATATAATATAATATTAGATTATTAGATGGTCTAATATATCAGCCAATGCAATTAATCAGGCATTATTATTTTGAAATGATCGTTATTATTACAAGCATAAACCACTAACTAATAAAATAAAATAACCAGTAACTGTTCAAATAAAATAAAATATCTGCTCTCTAGATACTGTCATTTGCATTAGCTGTGGGAAACTAATGATAATAATCATTTTGGTCAACCTTGAGTTATTTGTTAAAAGAACCAATCATTTTCATTGCTAATCATGTGTCCGCTTTATAATTCTGCAAAGTCTACTAAAGAAAATAAGCAGCTGTATAGCCAAGATGCCCTTCGTGAGCCAGCATGTGAAGGGTTAAGGGTTCGCCTCACTGGCCGTCTGTCCAGAGGCCGATGGGAGAGGTCAGAGGTCAGAGGTCAGAGGTCACAGGGGTTGTGGGACAGGCTTTATTCTGGCCTGGAACTAATGTTGGTCAATAGAGCAGCAGCCGGCTGTTTAGTCTGAGGGGGTTGAGATGAGAGCTCAAGTTGAACAACAGTTGAAAAAGAACAGCTTGGTCATTTTGCTTTTGTTGGTAGTTGGATGTGAGATCTTGGTTTTTGTCTGTGGTTTCTCTCTCTCGCGGATGAAATAATGCATTTATTTAAGATCGGGTTCAAGTGAAATACAAGTTGAAAGTCAGACGTGATTTATGAAAATAACAAATCAAAGCGCATGCCAAGAAAAACTCTAAGTTGCATATAAATACAATCAGGGTTATTATAGTTAACCAAAACCAAAACCACAAAATTTGATTGACATAAAATAAACCTTAAATGAAAAAAAAACATTTTATTTCAGCTAGTTGCCAAGGCAACATTTCATTTGGCTTAATGTGATGTACTAAAATCAATTAAATAAATAAAACTACATAGACATTAAAAATACAAATTAAAATGCAAATAGAAAAAATTTAAATATTCGAAATATTAATAAAAACTATAATAGTATCTCAATGATACTAATATGAAACGTAATGTAGTCTAATATATGTAAATGTAATGAAAACATGCACAACGCACATTTGAATTGAAAAACTATGTTTTGCTTAAAGAAAACAAGGCTTGTGATACTATTTTAATACAAATTATACACATTACGCACTAAATTCTTGCTATCGTAATGCATTTATATACTTTATAATCATACTTAATAATCAAATGATGTTAAATGCAAAAAAAATAAACATTTTAATAAACATTTGGATGAAATATAATTTATTGACAGATTAATATTCACCCATATAGTTCCATATATTGTCTATATTCTTCATTTCACACTAAAAATGGTATCGAACTCATTCTTCTCAAAGTTGAATGTTAGATTTGTCTTTCTAGGGCTGGAAATGAACTATTTTGTTGGTATTTTAACAGCATTATTAGAATCCTTGTATAAATGGCATAAAATCACTGGCTGTTTGCATCCTAAACACATTTAATCAGAGTCTCGGACAGACGGACTTGACTGACCTCTGACCTTTGGAAGGAAACCTTTGTGCTGTTTGACCTGCATTGATCTGGACTTTACAACCCAGCTGACCAGACACACACACACACACTTTCTCTCTCTCACACACACACACACTCTCTCTCGCTCACACACACACACACACACACTCTCTCTTTCACACACACACACACACACACACTTTCTCTCTCTCACACACACACACACTCTCTCTCGCTCACACACACACACACACACACTCTCTCTTTCACACACACACACACACACACACTTTCTCTCTCTCACACACACACACACTCTCTCTCGCTCACACACACACACACACACACTCTCTCTTTCACACACACACACACACACACACTTTCTCTCTCTCACACACACACACACTCTCTCTCGCTCACACACACACACACACACACTCTCTCTTTCACACACACACACACACACACACTTTCTCTCTCTCACACACACACACACTCTCTCTCGCTCACACACACACACACACACACTCTCTCTTTCACACACACACACACACACACACTTTCTCTCTCTCACACACACACACACTCTCTCTCGCTCACACACACACACACACACACTCTCTCTTTCACACACACACACACACACACACTTTCTCTCTCTCACACACACACACACTCTCTCTCGCTCACACACACACACACACACACTCTCTCTTTCACACACACACACACACACACACTTTCTCTCTCTCACACACACACACACTCTCTCTCGCTCACACACACACACACACACACTCTCTCTTTCACACACACACACACACACACACTTTCTCTCTCTCACACACACACACACTCTCTCTCGCTCACACACACACACACACACACTCTCTCTTTCACACACACACACACACACACACTTTCTCTCTCTCACACACACACACACTCTCTCTCGCTCACACACACACACACACACACTCTCTCTTTCACACACACACACACACACACACTTTCTCTCTCTCACACACACACACACTCTCTCTCGCTCACACACACACACACACACACTCTCTCTTTCACACACACACACACACACACACTTTCTCTCTCTCACACACACACACACTCTCTCTCGCTCACACACACACACACACACACTCTCTCTTTCACACACACACACACACACACACTTTCTCTCTCTCACACACACACACACTCTCTCTCGCTCACACACACACACACACACACTCTCTCTTTCACACACACACACACACACACACTTTCTCTCTCTCACACACACACACACTCTCTCTCGCTCACACACACACACACACACACTCTCTCTTTCACACACACACACACACACACATACTAAAGAGGCCTGATTTAATACTGAGGGTTTGGTATGTTTCCCTTTCCAATACTTTTGTGTGTTGATTTCAAGGCTTTCACCACATACTGCTATCAGATATCTGCACTTTCATTCTCTGAACAACAGCAGCTGTGTAACCAGTTTAGCTTTACGTCTGAAGATATGATCTTTTAAAAAACACTCATTATTACTTTAAAAACAAAACTACTGAAGGTGTGTGTAATCAAGTGACCAAAGTAATACACTGCACAAATGATTTTCTATATTTGTCTTATCTTCCAGTACAAATATCTTAACTTGAAAGGTAAAAAGTCTTTATCAATTTTTTTTAAAGAAGAGCAACTATCAGTGGGGTCAGAAATAAATCTTATTTTCAGAAAACATGACTTAATATCTTAAGTCATTTTGCTTGTATTTTTGATTTAAGGATGTTTAGATATTTGTTCTGGAAAATGACAAAAAATAAAATATATATATATATATATAAATATATTTTATTTACCATGAGAGAACAGCAGATCGTCGGTTAGCGGTAATTTTTAATTAATTAAAATTAAACTTAATTGACTTTATAATAATAATTGACTTTTCCTGTCATTTATTTGTTTATTAAATTTTTTTTCAGATTGTTCCTTTTTTGTGTATTTTTGTGTGCAAAATAAATGTTTGTTCATGAGTAAGTAAAGGTAATTTTGAACCATGCCACTATAAAGGGAAAACAATTCATTTTAATATTTTATTTTTTTTAAATATTTTCTTAGGATTTTTCCTCTTTTTCTATTTTTCTGTTGAGAGTAAATGTTTAATTTGGTTATTTTAAATTGTGTCACTATAAAGGGAGAACAGCACGTTATTTGTTTTAACAGTTAATGGTTATTAATTTGATTTATTTGTATTTAATTTTTGCAAAATAAATGTTTAATTTGTTCACGAGTAAGTAAAAGTAATTTTTATTTATGTCACTATAAAGGAAGAATTTATTTGTATTTTTTTTATTTATTTTTTTTAGGATTATTTTTTTTTGTGTGTTTTTCTGTGCAGAATAAATGTTTAATTTGTTCATGAGTAAGGTCATTTTGAACCATGCCAGCACATTATTTGATTATCATTTATCTTTTAGGATTTTTCTGTGTTTTTGTTCTGTTTTGTTTAGTATTTTCTGTGCAGAATAAATGATTGTTCACGAGTAAGTAAAGGTCATTTTGAACTGTTTGAACACTAAATAACAGCGTGTTATTTGATTGACAGTTAGTGGTAATTAATCCTCACATGTAAATAAAGGAGCTTTTTAATTCCCTTCGTCTTCATGGAACACGAGCGACGTGCAGGATTCTACCAGCAGATGAACTTTCATTGATTGCCTTTAGAGCATTCTGGCTGGACTCAGCAGGAACACGAGGGGGAGGAAACCCAGTGGCTTGTGGGTAAAATTAGGGGCTGGTGTCCCTCGAACCGCTGAGTCTTTATCTTATTGTTTTTAAAAATGTGGAAAAATCCTGCTGTTGTCCTAGTGCTGCTTGTGGAAATGGTGAAGAAGCAGGCGTGTGATTGTTACATCACCTGTGTATTGTTTCAAACCTCATTTCACACTTTGCAAGCTGCATTATGAGCCTGTTCGTTGCCCACAGTAGCATGCATATTGACACACTCGTTTCAGATGAGTGCCATTGATTCTCACTGATCTATA
Organism: Sinocyclocheilus grahami; assembly: GCF_001515645.1. NCBI lineage: Eukaryota > Metazoa > Chordata > Actinopteri > Cypriniformes > Cyprinidae > Sinocyclocheilus > Sinocyclocheilus grahami. The sequence continues at coordinate 282,441 of NW_015506074.1, forward strand.
AAAAGTCGTTATTCACTGTCATTGGTCCATTGATTCATTGATTAGAGCAGCTGTTTATTATTGGCTACTGTGCACTCTGGCCCTTAACAGACAACCAATCACAGTTAAGATCCGTCTGAGTGCTCTATGCTGTAAGCTTCATATAAACACACCAGCTAAATGGGAAATCATTTCATGTCTGATTTCATGCTCAAGTTTATTGGCGACAGCATCTCGCTGGCTGCTGGAAATGCATTTAAATGTGTGTTTAATATGTAGGAAACTGATAGAGCAAGTAAGGCAGGACGGTCAGATCGTCTTGTGTTATTGGTTTACGTTTACTCTTATCTTTCAGACCTCATTATTGATTATGGCGGATTCGTCTGTGTCTGTAAACTGATTAGTTTTAAAGGGATTTATATTGATTTTGAAGGAAAGCCAAGAACTTTCACTGTTTGCTGTTGACGTTGGTCCGAAAAACTGCTGGTCTCTTAATAAACAATTAATATAATACAAAATTAGATCTATATTAAATTCTACATGGACTCTATTTGGTTTATACATGCTTGTGGACCAGTGTTATTTTAGTATCATTGAGATACACATTTTTTTTACTAGATTTTTTCTGTTTTCATTTAAATTTTTATTTTTATATAGTTTAAAAATACATATTTTATTTTTAGTTTTATTTATACATCAAGTTAAACTAAATGAAAATGACGACTAGCTGAAGTAAAATAAGTTAAAAAAATTAATATATTGTTTCATTTTAGTTTATTTTTTAATGGTTTATTTTAGTATCAACGAGATACTTTTATAGATTTTATTCATATTTTGAATTTGTTTTTATTTTTATATTTTCTGTTTTCATTTTCATTTCTGTTAAAGTTTTAGTAACTTTGTTGAGTGTTTTTGTCATTTAAATGTTGTTTTTTCTTTAAACGTGTCTATATAGTTTTTATTAATTTTATTTAAGTTTTAGTTTTACTCATTTTAATACATCAAGTTAAACTAAATGAAAATTAGAAATGTTTCTTTTGCAAATAGCTGAAATAGAATAAGTATACGCTTCTTTTTTTTTCAGTTAAAATGTATTTTTTTTATTCATTTTTTTTTTTTGTGAACTATAATGACCCTGTTGTGAATCATGTATATCTCTTTTTTTCACTCAGAAATGTCACATTATGGACATATAAAAGGATGCAATGTTGATTTTGGATATGCAAAACTTTGTTAATGATTTCTCTCTCTTCCATTGACTTTCACAGATGTGCTGTTGTTCATTACCCACCCGGTCCCTGCTGAAGTCACGCTGGGCTCTGTGGCCAGATTCTCCTGTGCTGTCAGTGGATCAGCGGTTATCAGCTGGGAACTCAACCAAAGATCTCTACCTCTGGATTCAGACAGGTGTGCAAATAAAAATCCAAAATATGCTAAATAAATGGCATGCCGAAAGCCCTCAGTTTGAGTTACCAAGTAATGTGTTTAACTCTAAATGTACTTCTGCTTATTTCAGAATCACTGTTTTGCCAAACGGAGTGCTGCAGATCCACGATGTGACAATGAGGGATGCTGGGAATTATCGCTGCTTAGCAACAAACATGGCCAGTCGAGTCAGAAGCCGAGAGGCCGAGCTGACCATCATCCCAGGTCTGTGTTTGTGTGAGGATGAACGGTGATCCTTATCAGATCCAATTCTGGAATAAAGGAAGCAGTAGCTTGCCACTGAATCTTCTCTGTTCTCTGTCCAGCATCGGGTCCGAGGCCTCTCATGAAACCACACATCATAGCAGGACCGCAGAACATCAGCGCCGGGCTGCGTCAGTCTGTGGTTCTGGAGTGTTTGGCGGAGGGAAACCCTCGGCCGCTTGTGTCCTGGAGCCGGGCCGACTCTAAACCCATAGACGTGTCCGGAGCCAGAGTGCTGGGAAACGGGAACCTGATCATCTCTGTCGTTAAAGCTCATCACAGCGGCACGTACCTGTGCCGGGCGACGACACCGGGAACACGCAACTACAGCATAGCGCCCGGAAACCTCGCCGTACTCGGTAAGAGATGTCTGTTGGAACGGATGCATCATAAACACTTCTGAAGGGCTCTTTACACCAAAAAAGATAACTATGTTAACATTCACACCAATAACAATAACTATTTGTGACTCGTGCTGGCAAAACGAGTCGGAATGCGCACGGTCTAATTTTGAGCTACGGTACAGACAAAAAAAGTGAAAAATGTCGGTTTTGGTCGAATTTGAGGATTTCACTAAAATTTGTTCATTAAAGGGTTCATCGGATGCAAAATTCACTTTTACATGCAGTTTGAACTGAAATGTGTTATTGGCAGTGTGTGTACACAACCACCCTATAATGATACAAATCCACCCAGTGCTTTTTTTAAAATCTCGATAAATCCAAACCCCTTTCTCATATCGAGCCGTTCACAGATTCTTGGCAGAATGACGTAGTTCTGCACAGGCCCCTCCCACAATTGTTGATAGACAGTGGCGTCAGTCTTTGGTTTTATCACAGCTCCGCCCTGAGTGACTGTCATCAGTCCGCCATAGTTTCACCGCCGGAGCAGATGTACACAAGAATGACTCCTAAGCGATTGAGGTGTTCTGTTGTTGGATGCAATAATGAACAAAGCAGTCGTCATTTACTCCCGACATCTGAGCCGCTGAAGACGCAGTGGATTATGTTTGTTTCTGAAGAGAATGCGCAGATCCCGATCTGCCTAAATGCATTTATGTTCGTGCGAATCATTAGTGATACAGCATCATCTACAGAAGAAGTGAGTATGGTAGGTTTTTTTATGAATCTTTGCAAATCGCCTTTCCTAATAATGTGCTAGTTAGCAAGTTTCACGATAAATACAGCTAAAGTTTACAGTTTCTCAGAGAGCGGCTCGGAAGAGAGGGGCGGGGTCAGCAGAGCTCATTAACATTTAAAGGAACATGCACTAAAACGGCTTGCTGTAAACAGAGCTGTTTCTGACAGGGTAAAAACGGTGTAGTTTTACACTACCATTGAGACATTTGAACCAAAGTATGTTATAGACTTTTCAGTAAGACCCTAAAGAATCATATCAAACTCTGGATAATGCACATCCGATTACCCCTTTAAGCCCTCGTCTAGCGATCCCAATGCTCCAAATAGTAATTAAACATCTAAAATTATCTTTATTTGTATGTTTTCTGAGAGGAGTACCATTTTCTCTGCTGCTCGCTTCTCGCGCTGCCACTGGCTGATATATATATATATATATAAAGTGCATATAAAGGTGCTTCCGCTAGTGCACAAAGATAGATAACTTTACAGATAACTATATTATCGTTCACATTAAGAATAGTAACATTAGCAATAACTATATTAGTGTTTACATCAAGAATGTTAACTGTCAATAACTATATTAGCATTCACATTAAGAACGATAACTTTACGATATCTATATTTAGCGATTAAGAACAATAACGATAACTTTACTAACGTTCACATCAAGAAAGATAACTTTACCGATAAATATATTAGGGTTCACATTAAGAACGATACCTTTACGATATCTATATTAGCGATTAAGAACAATAACAATAACTTTACTAACGTTCACATCAAGAATGATAACTTTACCGATAACTATATTAGCGTTCACATTAAGAACGATAACTTTACTGATATCTATATTATCAAATAAGATCAATAACATTAACGATAACTATATTAGCATTCACATCAACAACAATAAATTTACGATAACTATACTAGCTTTCACATTAAGAATGATAACTTTACCGATATCTATATTATCAAATAAGATCAATAACATTAACGATAACTATATTAGCATTCACATCAACAGCAATAAATTTACGATAACTATACTAGCTTTCACATCAAGAATGATAACTTTACCAATAACTATATTAGCGTTCACACCAAGAGCAATAACTATATTAGTGTTCACACCAAGAGCAATAACTATATTAGTGTTCACACCAAGAACGATAACATTAACGATACTAAATATTTTGCCATTCACACAAAGAACAATAACTATATTTGCACCAATAACCATAACTATAGTGATAACTATAATGATAACCATATGTGACCATGGACCACAAAACCAGTCATAATGGTCAATTTTTTAAAATGGAGATTTATACATCATATGAAAGGTGAATAAATACGTTTTCCATTGATGTATGGTTTGTTAGGATAGCACAATATTTGGCCGAGATACAACTATTTGAAAATCTGGAATCTGAGGGTGCAAAAAAATCTAAATATTGAGAAAATCATCTTTAAAGTTGTCCAAATGAAGTTCTTAGCAATGCATATTACTAATCAAACATTAAGTTTTGATATATTTACGGTAGGAAATTTACAAAATATCTTCATGGAACATGATCTTTACTGAATATCCTGATGATTTTTGGCATAAAAGAAAAATTTATAATTTTGACCCATACAATGTATTTTTGGCTGTTGCTACAAATATACCCGTGCTACTTATGACTGGTTTTGTGCTCCAGGGTCACATATTAGCTTCCACACCAACTCACAATAACCTTCTTTTTATTGTAAGCACGTGCTGCAGTTCTGTCGTTTGCTGCTTGAGCAAGTCAGACGGATTCTGATTGGCCATCAATGTTTTGAAAGTGATCCCAACGACATCTTTTCTTTGTATTTATAGGTATTGTTATAGTTATTGTTCTTGGACAGTCCTGAAATCTTTGTTCTCACTGCATTTTCACTCATTTTTTGCAGTTCCTCCGACTCTAGTAGAGAAACCAGAGAGTCAGACCCGACCCAGAGCTGGTACGGCCCGTTTTAGCTGTCAGGCCGAAGGGACACCTGTTCCCCGAATCACCTGGTTTAAGAATGGTCAGGTGATCCACTCCAATGGACGCACCAAGATGTACAACAAGTACGTACAGACAAATACCTCCAGTAAACCTCTACCAAACGTCATAATCTGTATAATACTGACACGTGTGCCTTCATTGTGTGCCAGTAAACTGGTGATAACCCAGATTATTCCGGAAGACGACGCCTTTTACCAGTGCCAAGCGGAGAACTCTCAAGGCTCGGTTGTGTCCACGTCCCGTCTCTCAACCCTTCAAAGCTCTCCCTCCGGAGGGTAAACCCTTTGAAGGGATTAGGGCATAGGGATGAGCCCTTCCGAATGGAACGCAGGGAAACCCACATCCACTTTTGAGTGCCACGCCCACATCTTAACATCCAATCATCAACTAATGCATACAACCAAGCCCCACCTTAAACTCCGCCCCTTCAAGCTCATACTCACCCACATCCACTTTTGAGTGCCACGCCAACATCATAACATCCAATCATCAACTAATGCATACAACCAAGCCCCACCTTAAGCTCCACCTCTTCAAGCTCACACTCACCCACATCCACTTTTGAGTGCCACGCCAACATCATAACATCCAATCATCAACTAATGCATACAACCAAGCCCCACCTTAAGCTCCGCCTCTTCAAGCTTACACTCACCCACATCCACTTTTGAGTGCCACGCCCACATCTTAACATCCAATCATCAACTAATGCATACGACCAAGCCCCTCCTTAAACTCCACCCCTTCAAGCTCACACTCACCTGCCTTCACTTGGTTTTTGATATAATTCATTGGGTTTGTGTTAGGAAGCCCTCAGAGCAGGAATGAAGGGAATTTTAGCAGGATTGTGTCTCTGTTCTATATTAACGGAGTCATTAGAAAGAGACATGAGAAAATGGCTTAAAGCAAACAGAGGATACACTTCAACTTTTGGTCTGATTCTGTTCTCAGGAAACATTGCTATTGTGGTTAAAGAGTGTTCAGAACTACATGGTTGTGTAAAACTCAAATCTAATCTGCACCTGTGCACCTGTATGATACCAATCAAAGTGTGAGATCTCAATTGTCTCCAGTATTGTGGAGAATTCTAATTGACTGAATTAGAGAATTAGAAGATTATAGAGTCTATACTCGCAGGACTAAATAACGAAGAGTATCACGCCGTGATCGGGAATGACACGACCAACCACATTGTGGACGATCTGGAACCAGCGCGAAACTACACGTTTTATATCGTTGCCTACATGCCGATGGGCGCCAGTCGCATGTCGGAGCAGGTCACGCAGCACACGCTGGAGGATGGTGAGTCTGTGGACTTTTAGACCAGTGTTTCCCAACCACTGTGCCTCGAAAATGATCAAAAACTTCCTATCTCTATTATATTTCGTTATTATGATTTTAAATCAGTGCTATTGGTCATCGTTATGTCTGTTTGTGGATTTTACAAATATTTAACCAATGAAAAGCATTCAAAAGAGCTTGTGACTAAACCTTGTAACGCCATTGGATCATCAAATTGTCAGTCAGCTCCTCATAACTCCACCCTGCCTCCATTCAATGCAGCGATGCGCAGTTTGAAGACAGATGTCTATTTCTTTGCAATGTAAGAGTACAGTGTTTTCTTTACTCAAGAAACACTGTCTATAAAGCTTAATGTTTTTGTGTGTTTGAAGAGCGGAGAAGAAACATTTGCCCTCTAGTTGTAGCCAATGCATTTCTGTTCATTTTAAATATCCTGTGCATTGCATCAGTGCATCTTTAATATCATGAGATTTTGGCCAAATGTGTTAAAGGACAAGAAAAACTGAGCACCCATATAGCTACAATAAACTTTATAGCCTGCATATTGATGAAAACGTAATGCGATTAATGTATTGCCTCAGATGCAGCCATTCTAATTATGGACAAAACACGGATCTGTCATTCGCTCGTCAAAAACCTCATTAACTCCATTTAAGCACGATTTTCAGAAAATGTTAAGTGTCTAATCATATATGTGACCCTGGAGCACAAAACCAGTCTTAAGTGTCAATTTTACAAAATTGAGATTTATGCATCAAATGCTGAAATAAATGAGCTTTCCATTGATGTATGGTTTGTTAGGATAGAACAATATTTGGTCGAGATACAACTATTTGAAAATCTGGAATCTGAGATCATCGACTAATGCATACAACCAAGCCCCACCTTAAGCTCCACCTCTTCAAGCTCACACTCACCCACATCCACTTTTGAGTGCCACGCCAACATCATAACATCCAATCATCAACTAATACATACAACCAAGCCCCACCTTAAACTCCGCCCCTTCAAGCTCACACTCACCCACATCCACTTTTGAGTGCCACGCCAACATCATAACATCCAATCATCAACTAATGCATACAACCAAGCCCCACCTTAAGCTCCGCCTCTTCAAGCTTACACTCACCCACATCCACTTTTGAGTGCCACGCCCACATCTTAACATCCAATCATCAACTAATGCATACGACCAAGCCCCTCCTTAAACTCCACCCCTTCAAGCTCACACTCACCTGCCTTCACTTGGTTTTTGATATAATTCATTGGGTTTGTGTTAGGAAGCCCTCAGAGCAGGAATGAAGGGAATTTTAGCAGGATTGTGTCTCTGTTCTATATTAACGGAGTCATTAGAAAGAGACATGAGAAAATGGCTTAAAGCAAACAGAGGATACACTTCAACTTTTGGTCTGATTCTGTTCTCAGGAAACATTGCTATTGTGGTTAAAGAGTGTTCAAAACTACATGGTTGTGTAAAACTCAAATCTAATCTGCACCTGTAATCTAACTTGATACCAATCAAAGTGTGAGATCTCAATTGTCTCCAGTATTGTGGAGAATTCTAATTGACTGAATTAGAAACGGCACTGATTATAGAGTCTATACTCGCAGGACTAAATAACGAAGAGTATCAGGCCGTGATCGGGAATGACACGACCAACCACATTGTGGACGATCTGGAACCAGCGCGAAACTACACGTTTTATATCGTTGCCTACATGCCGATGGGCGCCAGTCGCATGTCGGAGCAGGTCACGCAGCACACGCTGGAGGATGGTGAGTCTGTGGACTTTTAGACCAGTGTTTCCCAACCACTGTGCCTCGAAAATGATCAAAAACTTCCTATCTCTATTATATTTCGTTATTATGATTTTAAATCAGTGCTATTGGTCATCGTTATGTCTGTTTGTGGATTTTACAAATATTTAACCAATGAAAAGCATTCAAAAGAGCTTGTGACTAAACCTTGTAACGCCATTGGATCATCAAATTGTCAGTCAGCTCCTCATAACTCCACCCTGCCTCCATTCAATGCAGCGATGCGCAGTTTGAAGACAGATGTCTATTTCTTTGCAATGTAAGAGTACAGTGTTTTCTTTACTCAAGAAACACTGTCTATAAAGCTTAATGTTTTTGTGTGTTTGAAGAGCGGAGAAGAAACATTTGCCCTCTAGTTGTAGCCAATGCATTTCTGTTCATTTTAAATATCCTGTGCATTGCATCAGTGCATCTTTAATATCATGAGATTTTGGCCAAATGTGTTAAAGGACAAGAAAAACTGAGCACCCATATAGCTACAATAAACTTTATAGTAAAAGTTCCATTTCCCAGAAGACTTTCCCGTAAAATGTGTTTTTTGATCCCTAGTGCCCCTCCGTACGCCTGAGTTGAGCCTAACGAGTCGCAGTCCCACCGACATCCTGGTGTCCTGGCAGCCGCTTCCTCCCAAACTCAGCCGTGGACGTGTTTCTGCGTACCGTCTGTCCTACCGTACGGCCACGGACGAGCAGGTAATCTCTGTCGAGCTGCCCGTCCCGAGTGAGAACTGCACCCAGTACCTTCTGCAGGGTCTGCAGCCCGACACCATCTATTTGATCCGAATGTCCGCGTCAACCCGAGTGGGCTGGAGCCAACCGTCCGCCTGGAACTCCCATCGCACGCCCAAAACATCCAGCGCCACAGGTGAGAGGCTGAGAGCACAATCTACCTTAATTTGGCTCATAACCATTTGTTTTGTGATACTACACCCTCAAAAAGATGGAAGGTTTTTGCAGCGATGCCATAGAAGAACCATATGTGACCCTGGACCACAAAACCAGTCATAAGGGTCAATTTGAGTCATAACGATAACATTAACGATACTAACTATTTTGCCATTCACACGAAGAACAATAACTATATTTGCACCAATAACCATAACTATAGTGATAACTGTAATGATAACCATATGTGACCATGGACCACAAAACCAGTCATAAGGGTAATTTTTTTTTAAATTGAGATTTATACACCATCTGAAAGTCGAATAACTAAGCTTTCCATTGATGTATGGTTTGTTAGGATTGGACAATATTTGGCCGAGATACAACTATTTGAAAATCTGGAATCTGAGGGAGCAAAAAAATCGAAATATTGAGAAAATCATCTTTAAAGTTGTTCAAATGAAGTTCTTAGCAATGCATATTACTAATCAAACATTACGTTTTGATATATTTAAGGTAGGGAATTTACAAAATATCTTCATGGAACATGATCTTTACTTAATATCCTAATGATTTTTGGCATAAAAGAAAAATCAATAATTTTGACCCATACAATGTACTTTATTGTTGGCTATTGTTACAAATATGTGTCCCTGGAGCACAAAAGCAGTGTTAAGTCGCTGGGGGTATATTTGTAGCAATAGCCAAAAACACATTGTATGGTTCAAAATATTCTTAATAAATGTATGTTGTTGTTGTGCATGATTCGTCAATGCATGACAAGGCAAGTTTATTTATTATGCAGTGTTATTTATACAATGTACATTTAATACAAATGGTAATTCAAATCGGTTTACTAATATTCATAAAAGGGATAAAAATAGCACAAAAAAAGAAAATTGAAAAGTTATTATAAACAAGTTATTCAGAAAAAATGTATAAATGTGTTAACTTTTTTTTCTCTGCTGATGAAGTCAAGGTCATCTGGGCAGGGAAAATGAGATTTAGCTTTAATATGAATATAGTTTAATATTTAATGTAAGTTATTTAATTTGATAACTTAAATGCACTTCTTTTTCTAGCCATAAATGTATGGTGTGGGCTTGTAGCGGTGCTGTTTTATTAGCAATGTTTGAAAAGTATTTAATCATCGCTATTACTAGTCATTTTTGCGGGCTGACAGTTTTTCCTCAGAAAACATACAGGTGTATTTTTACTCTGTAATCTGTACAGAAGTTGATTTAATGTGTCTGTTTGTGCCCTCAGTGCCTCCCGCGCCAAACCTTGAGCTTGAACCTCTGAACTGCACCTCAGTGACGGTCCGCTGGCATCCGTCTCCCAGCGACGCCGTCCTCCAGGGATACAAGCTGTCCTTTCACCCAGACGGCCAATCAGAGGACTCGCTTCTCCAGCTGCCCCCACATGACCACCAGCACGCCATCACAGGACTCAGTGAGTGACACACATGCACACAACACATTATTTCCTAGAGATAAGAAAAGGGAAGATGCCTGTGGACGAATAAAACTTCCTAAAGACCCGCTTCTTTGTTCTCTCCACTTTAGCCCTTTAATCTAAAATGAGGACTCAGCCTCGACGTGTTTGAGAAATCATTATTATGTTGAGAAATTAATGTGGAAACCTAAAACTGGACAAGGAAGTATCCCAGAGTTTCTTTTAGCATCTTTCCCATGTTCGTGTTCGTCGATAATTGGCCTTCTTCTGTTGACACTCATGCACGGTCGCCCTGTCCGCCGCAACCTCGGCTTTGTACGTGTCACGCAGTTTCCCCTCAGGGTCAGAGGTCACGGCCCAGATGTCTCCTTCCAGCTTTCCCAGCATTCTCCATGCCCGTCTATTGTGTTTGGGTTTAAGAGCGACCCTCCCCCGTCACCCTACAGCTGGACACTTACCGCAAACAAAGGATTCTGGGATTGGACTGAACTGGGCAGAAGTGACCAAAGAGCATATTCCAGTTTGAATTGGTCAGGGTTAGACTCATATTTGACGGGAGATAAATTCTAAAACTTAAAGACAATTATTAAAAGTCATTTGACTAGAATTTCCATATAGAATTAATTCAGAATTAATTTTCTAGTTTCCGTAGACAATGGATAATCTGTAATGGGGGAATAAGTGTTTTATTAAGAAAGAATTGTGATTAAGATTTTCATATAGAACATTTTACCTTTTTGGAGTGAGAAATGAATACATTTTCTAATTATCTCAGAAAACATCTACATTTTTAAAATGGGAAATATATCTTAATTCACTTAAAACGTTTTTTTTTAAGAACATTTGAGTAATGTACATAGCATTTCTAAATTTTAACTGGGAAATAAATACATTTTCTAATTTTCTTAGAAAATATCTAAGTTTTAAAATCACAAAGAAAGCTTAATTTACCTTAAAACTTAATTTTTAAAGAATATTTGTGATTAATTTGATTAGGATTTCCATGTAGATATAAATGTTTTATCTTTCTAATATTTTACTGGGAAACTGATGCTATTTTTAATTTTCTTAGAATATTTATTAGAGCATTTCCAATTATTTGAATGGGAAATAAATCGTAATTTACTTGAAACTTCATTTTTTAAGAAAATATATGAGTAATTTGATTAGGATTGTCATATACGGTAGATCTTCAACTTTCTATTTAAAACAAAAACTATGGAATTATCATAGAATTTGAATTTGATCAAGATGTGTAAACGCACACGTCGGATCAACATGTGCATGCTTTCACGTGATTCTGCGACATAAGTGGTTGACCTTTTTGTTGAAATAAATGAAATCTGTGTTTCTGTGACTTTGGTGTTACACGCTAGACAGCAAAAGCATAATTTGCATAAATTAAATCAGTCACAGCTCCACCTAGTGTCTGTGTGATGCACTGCACATGATAAACCACTGTTCAAACGGGCACAGCGAATGCCACTTTAATATGTTATTATGTCAAAAGTACATTTTTATTATGAATTAGGCCTATTATAAAAAATGTTTTTAAAAAAATTAGACCCCGGAGTGAAGTACCATGTTAGCTTTTAGAGCTAATACTGCAATGCCAACCATGTCGTTTTATCTCTTTAAGCCTTTTGCACAATTTCACAAAACTTTAATGTAATTTATGACATTATACTTCTCTTATTTTATTATATATTATTATGTTGTTCTACAAACCCCAGAGCGCCTTGTGAAACTGTTAGCATTCGGCGTTAATTCCTTAACGTCAGCCATTTAGTTGATGAATTTTGTGAAGTTTTGCTCAATTTAGAAAAAAGAAAAAAAAAGAGATTATTTGAGGTACTTTATTTATTTTATTTTGTATTTATATGATTTATGTCGTCCTATAGATTCCAGAGTAAATTACCATGCTAAACTGTTAGCATTCAGTGCTAATACCTCAGTTTTTGCTCTTTTTAAGACCTTTTGTGTAATTTTTCATAAATCAAAAAAAAAATTATGAAATTAAATGAGGTACTTTAGTTGTTTTATTATGTTGTTGATATGATTTATATTAATCTACAGACCTCTGAGTGAAGTAGCATGCTAAACTGTTAGCATTCAGTGCTAATACTGCCGTTTTAGCCATGTGCTTTTAACTCTTTAAGACCTTTTGTGTGATTGTATACAACATATATCTCATATGACGTATTTTTTAAACTTTATTATATATGATTTATATTAATCTATAGACCTTTTGAGTGAAGTAGCATGCTAAACTGTTAGCGTTCAGTGCTAATACCGCCGTTTTAGCCATGTGCTTTTAACTCTTTTAAGAGTCTTTTTTTTGTGATTTTCCATAAATCAAATTATGAAATTAAATGAGGTACTTTAGTTGTTTATTATGTTGTTGATATGATTTATTTTGTTCTACAGACCTCTGAGTGAAGTAGCATGCTAAACTGTTAGCATTCAGTGCTAATATCTTACTGTCAGACATTTCAGACCCTTTTAAATAAACAGTTCAGAAAACGTATATGACTATATGAGGTGCATCATGTATTTTCTTACGTAATAACACGGTTTATGTCGTTTTGCAGACCCCAGAGTGAAGTACCATGTGAAACTGTTAGCGTTCAGTGCTAATGGAGACGGCTATCAGGCCCATCATACGGTCAACACTCCAGGGTGTCCATGTAAGTGTTCAAAACCTGAACTCTGTATCATTTACACATCAATATTTCACTTGAAAAGCTTCAAACCAATCTTCACTGTTAGCATGAAAAACATAGAAAAACCAGCTAGCATAAATACTGATATTTACCTTTGTGAAAAAGAGTGTGCACTGTATCTTAAAAGTGTATTTTTAAAAACTGTACTTGCAGATATTTCAGTGGTATATTAAGGCCACTTAAGTGCATTTCTAGAGAGATGCTTTCTTGACTGTTTCTTTGTGATTTACTTTAAAGTACATTTTAAATCATTAGGGTTTTAATAAGCTTCGTTGTGCTTTTTAATGTGTTGACTAACATACTTAAGCACATGTAAAGTACTTAATTATGATTTTATCTGTAGTGTGCTATTTGATACTATATTTAAAGTTAATATATTTTTCATGCACTAAATTGCAACTTCATTACAAATTACAAATGCATTTAAATACATGACTAGAGGTCGACCGATAGTGGATTTTGCCGATACCGATAGCTAGGTTGGACCACACTGACCGATACCGATTACTTAACCGATAGTTTTAAAATTGATACTGAACAGAAACTAAAATAGTGCTTTATTAACAAAAACAGTACTGAACCATACTAGTAGTAGTAGTAGTAATAATAATAATAAAAATTTTGAAATTAACACACTCTAACAAGGAACAATACTTACACAGCTTTCATTAATCTTAATGCTACAAATGGACTCTTATTTTAAAGTGTTACCATTTCATTTCAACTGTCATGCTTAAAGATGCACATCTTTAAATATATACACAAAGGCTATAGCATTACTAATATGTACACTTTAGGTACTAATATGTTCACTTTAGGTACTAATATGTTCACTTTAGGTACTAATATGTACACTTTAAGTACTAATAAGTACACTTTAAGTACTAATATGTACACTTTAGGTACTAATATATACACTTTAAGTACTAATATGTACACTTTAAGTACTAATATGTACACTTTAGGTACCAATATGAACTCTTTAAGTACTAATATGTACACTTTAGGTACCAATATGTTCACTTTAGGTACTAATATGTACACTTTAGGTACTAATATATACACTTTAGGTACTAATATGTTCACGCTCGTGGCTCGCTGGAGAGTGGCAGGTTCTTCAGAGAGAAGGTGAGCCAGGGTTGCCATGGAATTTCTGGAATATCATGGAATTTTAAAAGGTCTATTCCAGACATTTGAAAGTCAGGGAATTTTATATTTTTTCATCCAAGTCATGGAATATCAGGGATAGGGTTGGGTATCGTTTGGGTTTTTTACGATACCGGTGCCAAATCGATACTTTTAAAACGGTACCGGTGCCTGAATCGATACTTAAAAAAAAATTACCCAAATAGGATGGATTGGCCATTTATTGAGCGCTATAAACACATTTAATGTCTGTTTCATTCATACTGGATGCCAGAGGGCGCCCTCGCGCAGAATCTCCACATGTGCGTCACAGAAAGAAACTCAGGAAATCCCTAATATGGACAAAGACAAAACAGAAGTAAACAGAAGATAGAAACGTTTTGAATGATAAAACAAAGACAATAAACACTCCACTGCAACAATATATAGGTTATCTGTGTTATTCAAGCCATCTTTGGTATTTCCATCGTAATTAAGTATATCTATAATCCATTGCTAATCAACATAGTTGTTTACCATATGCTTTTCACAGTATAGAACATATTTTCTGCCTCATTCTGTGACAAGAAGCCACATCAGATCACAAAAGGAAGCATTTGTGGAGTAAAAACGTTATAGTGTTCTCTTTTGTTGGACAACAGGTTTAGAAACGCTTCTCATTGCATGTAAATTCAAGGGAAGTTTAGCTTTAGGCATTTTAATTTAAGAATGCTTAGCTTAGCTAGCTGACGGTGTCTACCTGCTGCCATCAGAGCAAGTGTAATAATTACTGCATTCACGCGCTCCTCGGATGCTCTCATTTCCCGAGTTGTGCTTTTAAGTCGGAATGGACACTCGCGTTACTACAAAGATGTGTTGGATTTGTATTATTAGAGATTTCCGACTTGCATTCGTGAATTTTCTCAGTCGGGAAATCATTTTTCACGTGCGGTGCCTTACGTCCGGAGAACCAGAGAACAAATATTTAAATAGATTGCTCAAGCATTTACGTGGCACTGAAATGAGGCACCGAAATCTGCGTTCTGATTCGGTTC
>NW_015506074.1:299075-300406 GCF_001515645.1 Sinocyclocheilus grahami
AATATGAACACAATAAGTACATTGTACTTCATTTTTGATGTAAGTGCAGAGTAGTTAAGGCCACTTAATATAAAGTGGGGCCCATATTTGTGTTCTCTTTCTTCAGCTCTGAGCAGACGGTAACAGTAACGGGTCTCCGGCCGAACACGCGTTATGAGTTTGCAGTGCGTCTTCATATGGATCAGATGTCCAGTCCCTGGAGCGCCAGCGTCTATCAGAGGACTCTACTGGAAGGTACCGGCCCACTGAGATACTATTATAGTTTTTATTCAAATTCCGATTACATTTTTATTTCAAGTATTAATCTGTCTGTTTTTTGTTTTTGACCTTTTTATTAGTTTAGTTTTTTTTTATATAATTGTATTATTCAGTTTGAGTTATTTTAATACATCAAGTTAAACTACATGAAACGTTTTTTAGCATTTAATTTTTATTTCAGTTTATTTTATGTCAAGTAAAGTAGAGGCTTTTTTTAATGGTTTTAACTATAATGTTCCTGGTCCAGACTAGTATTGTTTCTCCACCAAATTAGTTGTTTACATATTGTAAAGACTTAAAGTTTTAGTCATTTTGCTGCGTGTTTTGTCATTTTTATTAGTGTTTATATCTTTTTTATTGATTTTTATGTTATTTTAGTGCAGAAAAATAAGAAATGGTGGCAACAAGTTGAAATAAAATAAGTTTTTATATTTTATTTTATTTCAGTTAACATTTATTTTGTTCAAAGTAACATCATATGAATTCACAGTTTTAGTTATTTTAGTATAAAGTATCAAGTTAAACTAAATGGAATTAGGAAATGTTGCCTTGGCAACTATTTCAGTTCAAGTTTATTTTATTTCAAGGAAAGCATATGTTTTTGATGGTTTTAGTTTTACTTCACTCTAATAACCGTAGTCCAGACTGGCAGATTTATTTGTTGATGTAAGTTTGTGACGCGAGGGAAGACTGTGAGCGTAACCTGCTGTGAGATTGAGCCCTTGATGTTATTCCCGGCAGCCCCGTCGTCTCCGCCGCGCTCCGTGCGAGTGAGTCTGATCGAGGACGACACGGCGCTGGTGTCCTGGAAGCAGCCGGATCAGCCGGACCTGTCCGTCACGCACTACACCGTCCTGTACGCCTCGCAGAGCTCGTGGCTCGCTGGAGAGTGGCAGGTTCTTCAGAGAGAAGGTGAGCCAGGGTTGCCATGGAATTTCTGGAATATCATGGAATTTTAAAAGGTCTATTCCAGACATTTGAAAGTCAGGGAATTTTATATTTTTTCATCCAAGTCATGGAATATCAGGGATAGGGTTGGGTATCGTTTGGGTTTTTTACGATACCGGTGCCAA
>NW_015506074.1:300416-301543 GCF_001515645.1 Sinocyclocheilus grahami
ACTTTTAAAACGGTACCGGTGCCTGAACCGATACTTAAAAAAAAATGACCCAAATAGGATGGATTGGCCATTTATTGAGCGCTATAAACACATTTAATGTCTGTTTCATTCATACTGGATGCCAGAGGGCGCCCTCGCGCAGAATCTCCACATGTGCGTCACAGAAAGAAACTCAGGAAATCCCTAATATGGACAAAGACAAAACAGAAGTAAACAGACGATAGAAACGTTTTGAATGATAAAACAAAGACAATAAACACTCCACTGCAACAATATATAGGTTATCTGTGTTATTCAAGCCATCTTTGGTATTTCCATCGTAATTAAGTATATCTATAATCCATTGCTAATCAACATAGTTGTTAACCATATGCTTTTTACAGTATAGAACATATTTTCTGCCTCATTCTGTGACAAGAAGCCACATCAGATCACAAAAGGAAGCATTTGTGGAGTAAAAACGTTATAGTGTTCTCTTTTGTTGGACAACAGGTTTAGAAACGCTTCTCATTGCATGTAAATTCAAGGGAAGTTTAGCTTTAGGCATTTTAATTTAAGAATGCTTAGCTTAGCTAGCTGACGGTGTCTACCTGCTGCCATCAGAGCAAGTGTAATAATTACTGCATTCACGCGCTCCTCGGATGCTCTCATTTCCCGAGTTGTGCTTTTAAGTCGGAATGGACACTCGCGTTACTACAAAGATGTGTTGGATTTGTATTATTAGAGTTTTCCGACTTGCATTCGGGAATTTTCTCAGTCGGGAAATCATTTTTCACGTGCGGTGCCTTACGTCCGGAGAACCAGAGAACAAATATTTAAATAGATTGCTCAAGCATTTACGTGGCACTGAAATGAGGCACCGAAATCTGCGTTCTGATTCGGTTCTAGTACATACCGGTTATTAGGGCCTTTCGCACCGCGGGAACCTTTTCATAGTACCAGAACTAATTGTAGAAATACCCACTTTTCGGCGTGTTCGCATTGCCGGAACTGGGTGCGATTTTAGCACCGAACTGCCTTTTTCGAGAACCAAATTAGCTCCTACTCCGGAGCAGGGTCTAACCAGCACAACTGGTACTAATCGTGACGTAAGTAGACATTGATTGGCCAAACGCGTACGAAAACGC
>NW_015506074.1:301553-302410 GCF_001515645.1 Sinocyclocheilus grahami
TGATTTAAAACGCCGTGTAAACATACTGTAAACATTGTGTCAACTTATTTCGCAAGTATGGAGAACAGCGATAGATGGACGGATGCTGAAGTGCAGGCACTTGTAGCAAATGTAGCACTGCCAGTTGTTGTTGGAGATTCTTAGTCCTCCTTTCCGTTCTTTCAATCGCTTTACGTATACGTCGACTTTCCATGTCCATTATTGTGAAACCCGCGAGACACAACAAACACACAGCTCCGATCACAGCGTCCTCCATCCTCCTGTTGTTAACGTTGTTCTTCTTTGTTTCTGTTGTTGAATGCTGTGCACAAATGACGACGCTGTCGACCGGCTTATGTCACTTCTTAGTACACACTCTCGGTGCGAATGCAACCCTGTAAATGGTACTGGGAAATATTCGCGCAAAATCGTCCCAGTACTTTAGTACTGTACCTTTAGTTCTGGAACTAAAGCGGTGCGAAAGGCCCTATTGGTACCATATTAGTACCGGTTTCGGTACCCAACCCTAATCAGGGAGAGATTTTTGTTTGTCGTTTTAATTTTAGTTTCCATTTATCAAAATGTCATTTTTCTATACCGTATTTTTGTTTATCGCGTTGTTTCATGCGTCTTGCCTATTGTTATGGTTAGGCCACTGTTTTTCAGCGCAATTTTATTCCCTTTCTGCTTGTCAACTGGCAATAAGTCAATGCAGTCACCAGGCTGTACCTGTTAACTAAGAGCTTTGGCTACAAAATGAGCACTTCAGAGACTGGGTGTTAAAAGTAGACTAAAAACTAAGGGCCCTATTTTAACGATCTAAGCGCATGTCCGAATCCACTAGTTTGCTAGTTTGCCCGGCGCATGGTCTATTCTGA
>NW_015506074.1:302420-304042 GCF_001515645.1 Sinocyclocheilus grahami
AGCGCGTACACACCTCACGCACCGGATGCCGTGCGCGCTCAAAGAGAGTTGGACATAGTGGTGTATTAGGGGTAAAAAATTATATAAATACCAAAACACAACTCTAAAGACCTCTTATGTTAGAATAAGACGTTTAAATATATTTTAAAAACGACACTTTTTGCTCGGAAGACCTATCGTTTCATATCGTCACGTGATCACGATAATATCAAAACAGTTTTGCTATCACGATACCACGGTATTAATAATATCGTTACATCCCTAATAAGTATAATTATGTAACATTTCAATTATTTACCTATTTAATTCTGCATTATTAAAAAATGTGTTTTGTATATTTTAAACAAGTTATATACAATTTCTGCAGCGTTTATAGACGGCCTGTACCACATGGATGAGAAGTCCGTGACCGGCATCATCGTTGGCGTGTGTATCGCGCTGTCCTGCATCTTCCTCTGCATCTTCATCCTCCTCACCAAGAGCACAACACAGTGAGGCTTCAGCATCATCATCATCATCACTCTGTGTTTGCAGAAACATAGACAACTAAACTAGATGGAAAATAAACGAGGCTGATGTCGTTGACTTGTAGCCACAATCTAAAACGATGTTTTCTCTCAGCAGGAAGTCAGCTTCCTCAAAGATGATTGGACAGGTTAGGAATGATGTCATGCGCAGTGCTGCGTCATCAGCCAATCAGCAGCAGGCGGAGAACGCAGCGGTCCTGCTGCCGATGACGAGGACGCACTTCATTGATGCCAAAGTAAGAGTCTGTTTATTATGACATTATTTAGCAACATGCAATGCAATGACGTGCAAAGATTAGGAATAAATTACTATTTAAATATTTTAAAAAATATATTCTTTTATTTTATTTATTATTTTTTTTTTTTACAAAATGAGGTTTAAAATACATGCTATTTGTTTTCAGGGAGGAACAAATTTAATAATAAACCACGCCGGACCAATAATGAGTGACGCTCAGAGCAAACTGAAAAAATGGAGCATGCTTAATAATAATCAGAAGTCTAATGGACATAAAAGCAAGGTGAGTAACAGAGATAAATGCTTTTAGCAATTGTTTTAATTCTGTGTATCTTTATCAAAGTCAAATTTGCATTACGAGTCAAGTCATGAAACGCTTAGCTTTTTTATTTTTTCAGTTTTCATTTGAATTTGTGCTTTTTTCAATTTTATTTTATTTTTTAATATGACTATTTAGGTTTAATTTATTTTATTTCAGTTTTAGTTCCATTTGAGGTTTTATTTATTTCCTAAATAAATAAAAAATAAAATAATATGTATATATTTATAAGTTATAAATAATATTTATAATTTAATTTATTTCACCTCTATTGTAACAAAAATGTTGTGTTGCTTAAGTATCATTAAGATACTATTATAGTTTTCACTTATAGTCCTCATTTTAAAGATTTTAGTTTAAATATTTAGTAATTTTGTTGAGAGTTTTTTTCCCCTATATATAATTTTATTCGTTTTATTTCCAGTTTTAACTTTTATTTTATTTAACATTTTAGTAATTTTGTTGTGTGTTCGTCATATTGATTCATTTTTGTTTTTTCTTTAACACGTCTATAAGTCTTTATTCATTTTTATTACCA